>NW_015151020.1:0-32472 GCF_000732505.1 Cyprinodon variegatus | reverse complement strand
TCCGAAATTTAACACCTGACCACTGTATGAGTACCAGCCGTAAATACAAAGAATTAGTTTTTTTTTTTATAATGAATGTAAGAGAACTAAGTCCAAAAAAAAAATGTGAAAATTGTTTAGCTGCCACAATTGTGCACTTCCTTTTCAGTCCAAAACATAAAACTGCAGAAAGTGGTTCAAGATTTAAGCGGTACAAACCCATCTGCAACCAGCCGCTCTGCTTTACTAACACAAAATAAGGAGACCCAATTAAATCTTTAAAAAACAATGTAAATAGATGAGTGTACATGATTCTAGACTTGAGCCCTTATGCTTGACTGTAGACACTGTTTCAATTGATCCTACCAGATCCACGCTGTGTTTCAGCCTGTGTCTTTGATGTCAATACAGATGCTTTCATAACCAGCAATCACTCGTGCTATAATTTACCAAACTCAGTAACTGAAAATATATAAACACTGATTAGTCCCCAACCTGTGACAGAACAACACTCATTATCTTCTAATCATGGCACCTGCTGGTGGGTGGAAAATATTAGGCAGAGAGTGAACCTTTTGTCCTGAAATCTAATGCAAGAAGAAGGGGAAATGAATGAGCATGGATGAGTCTCTAGAGCAGGATGTAAACAACTGTAAAATTGTTGTTATGGTGTTGGAAATGTGTATCTTGAGCTGCTGAAGGAGTGAATACTGGTTCTGATAGAAGAGCATCAGAACTTACAGTGCATCACAGTTTGCATGGCTGCAGACCATGCAGGGTGCCGAGACCTGTCCATCAGAGCTGGATCACAGAGCAATGTGGATCTGCTCTGGTGATTCATGTTTTGTATTAAATAAACAGCGATGCATGTGGTTCGCTAACCTGTGGAGCACATGGCATCGGGATGCATTATGGAAAAAACAAAAGCTTGCTAGGGCCACAACATGAAATGCTCTACTGGATCCTGTCATCCTACCTACCGAGACGTTGCAGATTAGAATCTCTGAACAAATGGAGAAAACATTTTCACTAATTGCATTTTACAGAATCTGAAATAGGAGTAGAGTAATTCAGGCCAGATTTATTCTGAGGTGTTCCAAATAGAAAAAGAGAACTGAGAATCTTCGTCTTACAGATAAATATTTCAAAAACTTTGCTGTACGATTTATAAATAACTATTTTACAACACAAAATTTAGCGGCTGAGCTGAGGGGACAGTTGGCTGTCTAATACTTTCCATAAGGTGATTAACTCTGCAGCTGACAGACTGGCAGCATGGCAGTGCTGTGGCTATGACGTGAAATAAACAGTTTATTCTGGCCCTGGATTATGCTCCATTCACCGTTCCACCTTTGCACATCAATGTCACCGGAACAGAGCCTCGAAACTGAAAAGTCAAGGTGTTAACTCAGCTATTCTTTAGTCTTAATCATATAACAAGCATTGAGCTCACCGTTAGAAACAGCACAAATTTATTAAAGAGAGAGTTGATTTGTTCTGACATTTTCCAATAAAAATATTAAGGCTTTCATAAGGTTATACTAAAGTCCTTAATGTTGCTAATTTATGGTGCAAAATTTTTCCGCTTATCTAATGAATCAAAACTATTTTGTACAAATTTTACGGTCCATGAAAGGGAGAAGTAAACTTCCAGTATCAGCTAAATGTGACTGAGTGGACAGTGGAGGTGCTCAAAAGAGGAACCACTCTTTATTGAACTGCTGACACAGATGTATGAAGATGATTACAGAATCAACTGGTGTTTCACCAGCTGTTTATCTATGAAGGAGGAGTTTTTTGAAAAATAAATGTCAAGTTATTATATACAGCTAAGGAAAAAACAAGGTTGGTTAAGTGCTATAACACAGCTACCTTTTGACCACGTTTAAACTCTAAAACAACCCAGGTGGGGTTTTTTTCTAAGGTTAACCTCAGAAGAGAAGCAAAGAGGTTAATTTATTCCTTACATAACCAAAAGGATGGTAAACTACTAAAAAGAGAACATTTACCTATCAAAGAACCAAAGAAACATGCCTGTCTACCATTTAAAGTCACACAGATGCATGGGGCGTCATGCATCTGTAGATAGTGAAATGATCCAATCTTTGGTAAAACTAGAAGCCCGGAGTTCACTGTAAAACAAGCCCTAACCATTACCCTCACACCACAATACAAGATCTGCTAGGTTGGGGTTTGGTTGTTAAAAGATAAAACAAATTCAATTCATGTTACTGTATTTTTATGTACCTTACTTTGTACTTTTTTGAATAAAAATATATTGGAAAAAAAAAAAAAAAGATCTGCTAGGTTTTCTCTATTCAGTATGTGATGTAACTCATCCAAGCTAGCTATACCTGATCATGGGAATATGTCGACTGCACGTATTAAACACATTACTGGCATAATACACTTGTCCCTGATAAACAGTGGGCAGCTGAATTTAGAAGCAGCTGAAAAACAGTGAAGGAGAGACTGGTCAATCCTCGCTACAGAGGAAGCTGCAAGATAGAAAAGATAAAAGCATGAAGAACCATTTTAAAGAGATCATGACAAAGATAGAACTTAACTTTACTTATTAGCCTCAGATGATTAAAAACTGGACTGGATCGCTTTTACAGACCCATCTGTCAAATTTGAAATTATAACAATAAAACACCCAGAATAGCTACTAATATGACAAGATGATGAATCAAAATCCTGCCAGAATGTAATAATATCTTTTTTTTTTTCATTTAAGCAGATGACATTCAGCATTACACATTATTTAAAATACTGTAAACAATCAGGCATTAGTCTACCTTCTCATTAGTTAGTGAAAATATGACCATAAATCACCTACAGTTTACAGACACAGCTTTGCCTGCTTCCAGTAATCTACAGGATTGTTTTAAGGTACTTAAAGGGCTGGCTCTTCCCTATCTGTTTCATTATTAGACACCAACCCTGAGATTCTGGTGCCATTAAATAGGCAAGGCAAGGCAAGTTTATTTGTATAGCACATTTCATGTACAGAACAATTCAAACTGCTTTACATAAAACATTATAAGCAAAAGGGAAAGAAAACAATTAAAAACAATTAAAAGTGTGATTCAAAATTAAAAACATTTAAGAAAAAAAAGAGAGAATACAGAGACGGGCGAATTTTAACTTTTGAATAAAATCTACGTAAATGCAGCTGAGAACAGGTGGGTCTTCAGCCTGGATTTGTGTTTCAGCTAATCTGAGACTAAATATGGATGTTAACTTTTCTTTGCAACATATCCGGATTTGTTGCAACATATCCGCATTTGTTGAGACATTCAAGCAGGAAAATCCATACATCACTGTAGGGAAATTGTTATGACAGCAAGAAAAGGGTTATTAAAGTTAGCATATTTAGCCTGGTAATGTAAGGTTAACCGAATCCACTGTTATGAGCTATAATGGAAAGATAATTGGGGTGTATTTGGACTAAAAAAAATAAAAATAAAAAACAGAAAGGGTATGATTCTCTCTGAAAAGGGTATGATTAAAGTGCCACACAGTTTAACTGACCAAAACCATTTTTATATGTTGTTGTCTTGTTTTTTTTTTCTTTTCGGTGGCCAAAAATCAAAACATCCAGAAAAATCAACGGTCTATTTGGCATTTTTCTGAAGTTATAAGGTGAATATTTTGAGTTTTGTAACTAAAAACCTTATAAAAGTAAGAATCTTCAAACAATTTTAATGTCAGCAGCTGTTTCTGAATTTATTTAAAGAAAACAGGCAGGATCATATCAACAGCATAGGCTAGGTTAAATCATAATCAAAGTGAACCAGCACCAGCAGATGACATGAAGCTTCAAATCATTACAGACTATGAAAGCATGAAACTTAACCTCAGCCAACATGGATTCTCTCCGAATCCTCTCATGTTCTGGCTCTGGGAACTTGACGCCTTAATGCTACTGAGCAACAACCATCCCTTCTCTTTAGTAGGACACATCTGCTGTGGTTCAGGAAATGCTTCACAAAAAATTCCCATAAAATGTGTCCTGCATGTGCCTGCATGGTGCCATCTCCCAAAAGCCTTGAAAATACTTACTTTGTAAGTGGACCAGTGGTAAATCAGCAGTCTATGATTTAGTGGAACATTGCATGGCCATAACTTACTATTTCTCTATTAAAAATAACTTCATTAGTTTTACATGTCTAATCTTCTTGGAAACTGCATTCAGATGTCCCAGGCTGAGCACTACATGCGGTATTCCTGGTATCTTTGTGGAATTTTAACCACACCTTGTCACAAATATTTTATCAAGCACAAGGAATTTGTATAAAGTTAAAGAAAAAAAATGAAAAATGTTTCTCCTTTAGGCCTTTGATTGTACTATGTGGTTAAACTTCAAATTATTGAATTATTAGTCAGAATAAGGACATCAAATCTTATTTTAAAGCTACTTAAATGGTAAATTGTGGTAAACTTTCTATTCATGCAAGGGTAACAGAACTTTAACTGTTTGGGGCATTCATCACAGTAAACAAAGCTTTATTGTTTGTGTTTGAAGCTGGAACACTTAGGTTCCCAAAGGCAAAAATGGACATTTCATAACTGGTACATTCATTTAGTAAAGCTTAATTAGGAGAACAAAGAACCCTCAATGCTGCCAGAGTTCTTGGTAGGAAACTATTTCTTAATATCTTCAAAATCCTGGTTATTTAAACCCAGCAGAGCACTAGAAACAGCAGCAGTATCCTGCAGCTATTGTACTCTCTTAATGCGATTAACTCTGGATTAGATTGATAAACAGACTGTTGGAGCTCTGCTGCTGAATTGATCAGAGCAGGACTGGTCCCATTTCCTCCCATTCATAGAATAAACCACAGGAAAATTAGACACTATAGTTCATTTAGCAGTCGCTTCAGCATCAAGTTCTGCAAAATCTCTTTAAGTGTGTGTGTTGCATCACGTCGTTTTAAGTGGTAAACCCCTACAGCTTCTGCTTAAAGCTAAAATGTGATGACACAGATTTCTTTTACCGTACGGGAACGGTTCCCGAGAACAAAAGCAAATATCCAACCATAGAACAGAGGGATTATGGGGAAATCTTACTTAAATAAGTTTCATTTAACAAAAAAAAGGGAAGAGTTGTGTATAAACGTACCTCGGAGCCAGCGTAACAGGAAGTGGTCATGCTGTGCTGGGAGTTGAGGAAGAATGTCTTGTATCTTCGATCGAAACTAAACCAGAGAAAAACCAGAAGCCCACATAAGTTCAGCCCGAAAGTTTAAGCGAAAATTCTGGGGTTACAGTTACTTTTTTAGACCTTACTTGTCTTTTTTTTTTTTTGCTTTAATTTGCACTGTACTTTACAAACTCCCCAGTTTCATATTACATATAAACATGTTTTACTGAAGCAGGAAAGCAGAGGGGCCCTTATGTTATCATGTTTCCAACAACACCTTTCAACCGCCAATAATATCACCATAAAAACACCATTTTCAGCTATGTTAAATGGTTCATTAAAATTAACTCATAGTGGAAATATACAATAATTATCATAAAATTTAAATTATTTCCAATTATTCTATTTACTTATATATTAGTTCAAACTGTTAACAGCTGAGGAGCCAAAATGGGGTTTTGTTTTTTTTAATCTCTTATCATTAGGGTGTCTTGTTTGCTTTTTAAGTGTTCAAAAAGTTTAATACGGTTTATTTTATAAATAAAACAGAAAGCAAATGCCTTTAAAAATTCTTTATGAAAGAGTTTTGTTTGTTTGGTATTTCTAAATGTTTTCTTTTGGCTGCTATATCCCCTTTAATCTCTGATTATGTATTTTATCTTTGATTATTGTGTGTTATAACACAAACAGATAACTTATTACAAATCAAAAATATGCAAAGATGAAACAGAAATCAGAATCTATGATTCACCAACCTCCCTAAATGATGGATTATTTTAGTTCCTGGAAACCAGCCAACGTAAACATAAATCCATCAGTTTAATTCCACTAATTCCATGTTAGGTCATGGAGGTTCCAGGCTTAGATAGAAGAGCCAGGTGTTTTCTTTTTAATCTAACATTTTCCAGGTTGCTTTCTAGCTGGACGGTTTTATCCTAACTTGGCACTTAATTATTACCACCTGTATAATTGCTTAATTAATACAGAAATTCCTATGGCATGATTTGAATTGTTTCAGTCCTTTAGATGAGGTGAAAACAAATAGCTGAGGTTGAAACTGAAAATCAGAATGAGTGGAAAATAAAACTTAGAAGCATGATACAAGATACTGCTAACCCACTGGGATTTTAAACCACAACTGCCTGTCAGGTTTACAAGGAATTTTCAAAAAACTGTATAAATATCCAATGATAAGCAACTTTGAGAATGAAAATACACTTTAAAGACACGGGAAGAGGTGAATCAGTTGACTGGTTTGAGATGATAGAAAAGCAACAGTAGCTTCAACAATGATGGCAGCAAAGGTGTGCAGAAAACCAGCATCAGCATAAACCTTAAAGTAGAGGGCAGCAGAAGGCCAAGACGATGCTGCGGTCCAAGCTCACCAGAACTGGAATTTCAACTACAAATATCAGATTATAACTTTTGGCAAAAACACTGTATCTATGTTAAACTTTTTCTAACTTTGCAACCAATTGACAACTACATTGTCCATGCCTTTGTGACTAAAGTGTACTGTTTCTACTTCCAGCAGGATAATGCTCTGAGCTATAAAGCTCAAATAACATCAAACGGGTTCCTTCAACATGACAATGAGTTCACTGCAATAGAAAAGGCCTAAATAGTCATCAGACCCTAATCAACAGAAGCACCTAAGGGCTGTGGTGTCACGGTAGATTTCTATCATGATCTGCAACAAATAAAAGATATGCATCTGAGCAGAACCTCTACAGAAAGCAAAGTAAGTAAAGCATAGAAATTACTCTTCAAATGTCTGTGGGGGGTTTTTTCAGGACTGGCCTGTTGGGCTGAGTCTACCATTGAAGTTTGAACGCTGGCTGAACTGATAAAGTCCATCACACACGTACCTCCACTAACCTGTAACAAAGGTCTGACAGGTGGTGCTACATGCTGCAGCTCTATCGTGTTTCTGTAGTCTCTATTAGAAAAGCTTCATTCAGAAAACCTCAAGATTATAATAAGTTAAGAATTTTGAATGGTTTTAGAGTGGTTTGTTATAAAGTACTTTATTTCCCTTTTTTTTTTTTTTTCCGGCTCTTGGAACGAGTCTTCAGTTTTCCTCTTTTGTCAAACCAAAACAACAAAACTCCATGTTTTCATCAGGATAGACCAAAATGAAGGTTTGACTTCTTGTCAGGTGGAAGAAGACTGCCATGTTTATTCAAATTGATTTGTACAAAAGAATGGAAAGTTGTGTCCAGCTCCCTTTACTCTGACACCTCTAAATGCAATCCAGTAACAAACAACAGGTTGTGGAGAAAGGTATGGAGACAGTATAAGCTGGGTTGGGTTATATAACAGTATCATATCCTTTGATCGGGCTCTGTTTAATCCAAAATCTGAAAATGAAAACAAAATGTCACAACTGTAAGAGCCAAACTGATGCAGCCGGCACAGAGTGCATCAGAGCAAGGAGCAGCCAACACCAAAGGTACCTTTGGAGGAGCTGCAGGGATGGACTGCTGGGGTGGGAAATCCTTCAATTAATTTACCTTTCGGTTCACTCCTAAAATCTGGCCTCCATTGATGGGTAATTAAGGAGAAAGTGACTACTTTACAAAAACACTAACAAAAAAAATCCTCTATTGAAGTTTGCATTTTTGTGTATCCTTTTTTATATCATATTCTGTAGGCACAGCGTTCACATGTGAAAACACGGTAGAGGCAGCATCATACTTGATACTTTTCTAGCAGGACAGGGTAATGTGAGCCTTTGGTTTTTAGGTTTTAGGTTTCNTTAAACACATCTGATTTGGATGATTCCGGTTCAGCTAAAGCTTGTAATCTGCTATGAGTTGAAATCCTCTAATGGATTTGTCAAAGTCTAGATAAATATCTGATGGGGAATCTGTAGCTGGACAGTGATTGTCCCACTTTCCCACCTTTCTCCTCCAAGGTCGAATCCTCTACCAGAGGCCTGCAAGCTTGAGGGTTCTGCTCAGTATCTTTGCTGTTCCTAGAACCGCACTCTTCTGGACCGAGATGTCTGATGTATTTCCAGGGATCTGCTGTAACCATTCCACCAGTTTGGGGGTCACTACCCCGAGGGCCCCAATGACCACGGGTACCACTGATGCCTTGACCATCCATGTTTTCTCCAGCTCTTTTCTAAGCCCCTGGTATTGCTCTAGTTTTTCATATTCTTTTTTTCCCTAATGTTGCAGTCACTTAGTATTGCTATGTCAACCACAACGGCTTTCCTCCGGGTTGGTTTGCCATTACCCTTCGGCCCGTCTTAATCTGTAAGTCCCACAGGATCTTTGCCTGATCATTCGCTACCATCTTTGGAGGTGTATCCAACTTTGACCTTGGGGTTTCCATTCCATACTCTGCAGAGATGTTCCTGTACACTATTTCAGCCACTTGGTTATGGTGCTACATGTAAGCTTTCCCCGCCAGCATATATATATATATATATATATATATATATATATATATATATATATATATATATATATAATTTCTTTCATTTCTAGCCATGCAAACTGGCATGGCTAGAAATGAAAGAAATTATATGCATGTCCCAAACACATTGCAGCTGTGATTGAATACCACATCTATCTTTTCCCTTCCTAGAAAAACATTTTCAATAAGCAAAATTGTTAAAATACGTTTTGGATTCTGACAAAATGAGACAAGAAATGAATCTAATCCACAAACTGCTCTCACATATGAGTCTCTGATCGGATGTTGTAATTAAAACCTTTCCTTTCCCCCTTTTTTTTTTTCTACAATGGCTGCCTAATAGCCGATGCATTCTGCGATGTCATCCTATTATAAAGCCTTCCTTTCTGGAAACCGGAATGATGAAAACAATTAGAAGAAACTCTGTAAAACTAAGAGCACAACAGTGCATCTGTGCAGGTAAGCTTTCCCATTAGACCACCTGAATGTTATTAATTAAAACAAGCAAGTAATTAAAACATATATGTAAACATTATGAGTTTCTTATAGTTTTTTTATTATTATTATTTCTAATAAAACTTACTTGTTCCAGCGCCTCAGTCTGCTTAGGACTGAGATCTCCAACTCTTCCGCTCATGTCTGAGACCTAAAGCTGCCTGACAGACAGACAGGCTGCGCTTCTTCACTCAAATCCACCAACACACGCAGTTCACCAGCAGCAGGCAGGCAACGCTTCCTGATGCTCATGTGAGGCTATAGATTCCTGTTAACTCCCGCTGACCGCGGCCTGCAGATAGAAAATAAAGCAACAGAGGAGGAAAAAATGTAAACACCGCTCTGTCAGACGCTCATAGCCCGCTGCAAGACCGCTTCAACTGTCTGACTCTGCCAAAGATCTGCGAGAGAACAGGAGGAGTCACTCCGCACTGGAAGGAGGATCCGCCTCTATGGGGGTCTAAACGTGAAAAAACTCTTATTTAGGTCAACATGTAATACGCTTTTAAAAATAATTATATTCTTTTGTGCACGTCATCGTGACAAAACGCTAAGGCAAAACAAATCAGACAGAAAGTAAAAACTGTAGGGTACAAATTAAAGATTCTGACCTCATTAAAGAGAGAACTTTAAAAATCGAGTGACCAGCTTCCTAAACCTGCCATGAAGATTTTGCTCAAACTAAATGATTAACAAAGCTAAATCTATAACCTCTATTGGGCACTAATTATAGTTTTTACTTTGGTGTAAAATGAAAAATGATATTAATCAGACCTGAGCAGCAAGACTTTGAGTGAGCCATTGAAAAGTTCTGATAAAGTAAGTCTTCAAACATTGCCTTTTATGTGAAAGCTTATTGCCTCTGTTTTGACTTCTGTTTTTAATCTTAATAACTGCATTTAAATTTACTAAGGGTCCAAGGAAATAGTAAATCAGAAGGATCCTACTTTACTTTAAAGGATCCCAAAATGCCTGAGGGGGTAAATAGCATCTGAAGCTTTTGTTTTCCTGTTTACACTTTTTTTTTTCAATCGTTTCATTCATCCTGATGTAATTTTACTATTTATTTAAACCCACCACTCCCACATTGAAATATAATTTTTCAATGACAAAATAAAAACAAACAAAAATAACTGAAGTTTCTACAGCTTAACACCAAACATGTATTTATCTATGTATATTAATTTATATTTATTTATTTGATGCTTTTTAAGCAGTTTTTTTTTTTTTTTCGTTAAATGAACTGGGGCTTTAAAACCAAGAAGGAAAAGTATTCAGATTACTATCTTTATTTTACATTTCTCTTTGACGTTAAAGGCGTCATCGCCATCAATTTTATTGTGAAAACACGTTTCGCAACAAACAAAAATATTTTTTTATTTTAAAGACATTTTTTATATATATATATATAGAAACATTCGCTTTAAATGTGTATGTACATTTTTTTTATATAAACCATTTTTTCTACAAACCTGCCGTTGATCTCTGGTAATCTGTTACACAAGATAATAGCCCTCCCCTCTTTCGTTTGCAGCCGGAAGTTTCTAATTTTTCCTGTTTACATCAGAAGCCTGCGAGCTAACGCACAGAAATAATCGGCTACAGGATTACTGACATAATGCCTGATAGCTGATGAGTTTCATACATTAATCGTTGCTTCCTGCTGTTTTTTGGGGGGGGAGTTGCCATGGTTTCGGTTTGCCGGTGTTGTCTTTGGTTGCCTTCACAGCTTCTCCTCCTCCTCCTGCTGTTGCTGCGGTGGCCCGGGCTGCTGGTGGCCGCAGATCAGCTTGCTTTGGTGGAGGTTTTCCTGGAGCAGCAGCCCGCTGCAAGCGCCCTTCTCCGGGGGGAGGTGGTGGAGTCCGGCAGAGGCAGCAGGAGCTCAGAGAGCAGAAACGAGGAGCTGGAAGGGAACCTGGTGTTGGTGAGACTTCCTGTCATTTTTTATATTTTTATTTGGATGACACATCCTTAGATCTGCAAGTGCATCTAACCAGGGTACACAGATTAATCGTTTTCCTTATTATTACCATTTGTTTTTATTTGTCATATATAATAATTGCGTTTTTCTCCTGTGGAATTGGTAATATAGTACATGTAAATAAACAAGCAATTAATACAAGCAAGGCTCAATAAATTCAGGATGTCTATAAGTTGCTTTTATAACTAAGAGAAGTTCATATATCAATTCATCAGAAAGGGTAGTTAAGTTTTATGATTAATACCAACTCATTTCAATTCAGTTTATTTATATAAATGACAAAAATGTCATCTCAAGGCACTATACAGAGTCAATTCAAGCAGGTCATACAGTAAGACTGGTACAAAGCTTCATTGACTCAAAAGCACACCTCACACCAAGCATGCTTGTAGCGACAGTGGAAAGGAAAAACTCCTTTTTAAAGGAAGAAACCTCCAGCAGAATCAGGCTCAGCGTGAGCTGCCATCTGCAGAGGCCGATTGGGGTTCAAGGAGACAGAAGCAGACATAGAGAAAGAAGCAGAGATACAAAAGACAAATTTCAACCAGTTCTGCTGGCGGCCCCGTCCAGGAAAATACACAGCCAGGCAGACGAGCTTCAAGCTAGCTCCCACGTCAGAGGATGAAAGAGATCCCATACAGTTAGTCACAGTCAGAGAAACAGGACTGCACTGAAAAACAGGCCAAACCCCAACATGGCAGCAGCACAGCTGATATTTTTCTCCAGGATGGAGTCACAGCCAAACAGGAACAGACAAGATGAAGCTACTATGAGAAAAAGGAGATAGTGCATAATTTTAGAGGTTGAACTAACAAATACTGCAGAGTGGGAGAATAGAGATGGAACAAAGCAGAATGATGAGAAAGGGTTCCCTATGTCATCCAGCAGTCTAAGCCTATAGCAGCATAACTATAGAGCTAGCTAAAGATAACCTGAGGACTCTAACTATAAGCTTTATCAAAAAGGAAAGTTGTAAGCCTTGCCTTAAAAGTAGACAGGGTGTCTGCCTCACAGACTAAAACTGGTAGTTGGTTCCACAGGAGAAGAGCTGATAACTAAAAGATCTGCCTCCCATTCTACTTTTACTAATTCTATGGACCACTAGTAAACCTGCAGATTGAGAGCGAAGTGCTCTGTCAGGCAAATAAGGGACAATTATATCTCTGATATAAGATGGAGCTTGGCCATTTGAGGCTTTATATGTAATAAGTAGGATTTTAAATTCTATTCTGGATTTAACAGGAAGCCAATGAAGAGAAGCCAGGATAGGAGAGATATGATCTCTCTTTTTCATTTTCATAAAAACTCTGGCTGCAGCCCTTTGGATCAATTGCTCATGGAAACCGAAATGTAGGTTCTCCACTATTAGAATGTTACCAAAGACCAATAAAAGGCTAAGATACTTCTTATACTGTCCCTTATTTAGGAGTGGCTAAAAAATAAATAAATAAAAAGCATGTAAAAGATTTAGTTCAAGTCTTTGATAGGTCTGTTCATATTTACTTGTCTACCACACTTTTTCCTTCCACTAAACTTTCCGTAAACAAGCTAGGATCAAGCATTCTGCGAAGCTTCTGAAGCGATTTCTTTAAAAGTGTATATTGATGGGGAGAACATGAAAAATAGAAAGTTAAAAAAAAAACTGGCAAGTCCTTAGAGTGAAACAGAATTATGGATGAGATTCACAATGAGGTTTTCCATATTTTTTTTATATTTTTTTAAATAAGAAGTTTACGTTGACTTAAAGGTAGAACACGCAGAGCTTTTTGCATTTATAAGGTGTTTCTTTTAATAATTTGAAGCAAAGGAAATCTCAATCAGCTGTGTTGTGGTGCAGGTTTTTAGCTTTGTTGCCTTGTTGTCCAGTTAGGAGACTTTCTTTGTGGAGTTTGGATGGTATCTCAGTGCATGCATTGGTTCTCTCTGGTTATTCCAGCTTCCTCTCAAAGTCCAAAAAACACAACTTTGGTTCAGTGCATTAGACAGCCTTTGATATGATGCACCAGCCCTGCAGGGGTTAAAGCAGGTTTTTAGAAAATGGAACCATACAAAGTCTCAGCATTGTTGGAATTTTTTTCAAGCAGGACAGATACCAAAATTGTGTGGGTTTTTGTCTCAAGGTTCGAGATGATGAGACGCAGCAAAGCAGCGGAGGAGGAGATGAGGACAACAGCAACCAGCAGGAGCCTTGGATCGGGGTTGTACCCATGGAGATGGATGACAGCAAAGCCTCCACTGGGAACCAGGAGTCGTTTGCAGATGCAGTGGTCAATAAGGTAGGAATTAAATTCAAGAAAAGTTTGGTTTGGCTCTTTGCCTTATTTTTACCTCCTAAACGCAAGAAAGTGGCTAAAAAAAAAAGTGCTGCAGATAAATCAAAACCATAAACACACACAATAAAAAACTATTCAACCAAACAAGGTCAAACTAGGTCTCACTGCGGTTTAACACATGACAAAACAGAAAACCAAGTTTGTACAGCTCACTTAAAACAAGGTTAGTTCAAACCTGGAAATTTCTTCCTGACAAAAAAAACTGATATTTGAAGTTATTTTCTATATAGTGGTTGTTTCACCTTCTCTCCCTTGCAGCAATCCACTGGCATAAGTCTGAAAAAATGTCCCTTACCTCTAGTGAACCATGTCTCAGTGACACAAAGAAAAATTTGGAGGGTGAGGAAATCCACGATAATTTACCAGAAGAGCTGGTTCTTGATTCCAGCTCAGTGGTGTCAGATTCTGAGGTAAATGCTCTCATAAATCATCCATTTGATGGCCGGTAACCATGCGTCGGCAGGAAGTTCAGTCTCACTATCCATCTACTTCCTTTATCATGTCCCGGGGGGATGCCGTAGTGAGTTAGACTTCCTGACAGAAGCTCATGCACATTTAATGTCTGTCATGATAAAATACCATTAGTTTATAGCAACATGTTTAGAGATAATAAACCAGGAAAACATGCATTTATCTTATGACCAGATTCAGAACCAGCATCAACAAAAACAGACGAGCAGCTGCACACATTGCCACCATCTCCTTTTTAAGTTTTAATCACAATTGTTACTCCGCATGGAGTTTTAGAGGATTGTTTACTTTTTACCGGACCTGTTAAAATCTTTTTTTCGGTTTTTTTTTTTGCACAAGATGAAGCGGGCTTTGGTCCTTGGAGCATCAGCACTGATCATCTTGGCTCTCAACCAGAACACAGTCAGCGAGGTAAAAAAAAAACCTTAGGAACCCCTAACCAATTATCCCAACTTTAGTTCTGACTTCCTCTGATGTTTTCGTTTCTACTTTTTGCAGCTTCCTTCGTCCGGCATGTTTGTTTCGGATTCGTTTCAGTTGAAATATTTTTAAAATCGGACTCTTTGTGTTCTAGATGGATTTGTCTCAGGTTCTCTCCAAGCCCATCATAGTGATCCAGACATCGGAAAATGTCACCAAGCTGATTGGAGCTCTGCTAAGGTACAGAAAAGTCTCTTTATTACAGAAACGGCCCG
Source organism: Cyprinodon variegatus (assembly GCF_000732505.1). NCBI lineage: Eukaryota > Metazoa > Chordata > Actinopteri > Cyprinodontiformes > Cyprinodontidae > Cyprinodon > Cyprinodon variegatus. The sequence continues at coordinate 17,946 of NW_015151020.1, read as the reverse complement.
GTTTAATTTGCCTCAGTCCTGCATATCTGTCATGTTTTTAAATAAAAGTGTCTTAAAAAAATATAATGACCCTTGGACTTTACAACACCAGCTTTGCAAAGGTAGAAACTAACATTTTTGCCAGATTATCTTTTGAAAACATTTCATCTTTAATCTATATGGAAAGATAAAAGTCTGTGAAGATCAGTTTTCAAGTCTTACCAGATTTTTATTTAGGTGTCTGGCCTGGACTTTGATTGGGCCACTTTACTACATTAAGGTGATTTGTTCTAAACGTTTCCTTTGTTGCTATATCTGCACATTTGTGGGGATTGTCCTGCCAGAAACATAGAGCTTGGTTCTCTACCAAAATTCTACTTTCCAACAACTCTGACCAGCTGTTGCATCCCCACAGTATAATACAGCTGCTACCATGCCTCACCACAGCAGCCGTGTAATGATGCAAGATGTTGTTCAGTTAACTAATAGTGTTCCTTGGTCCTACTGATGCTGTCTGCTCTTAAATGTTTTCTAAAAATAAAATACTGAGGCCTTTACAGAACAGGTGGAATCGGTGGACTAATCAGCTGCCTTTTAAAGACAGTTTTTTGTATCAAATTTATTTTAGGGCGTCGGAGTAAAGACTTTTGGATAAAGATCCATCTCACACCGTTTAGTATTTTTGCTAAATGCTTCTTCCTCTTACACAGAGTGTGATCGCTCCTTACGGTCGTATGTGGTGAGAATTAAGATTTTTTTATGCTTAAGAAGCCAAACCTTAGAAATGCAAAGAGTTGTATTTATGCTCTTTGTTTGGTTTTGGCACAATCCCATTGTAGAAAACTGAAACGAGACACAAATTTATCTGTTAATCCTGCTAAATGAGTTTTTTCATTCTGCAACCCCCCATCAGGCCAAGAAGGGTTCCTTAAATTTGGACTAGAATAAATCGGCTTAAAAAAAAAAAAAAAAAAGCACATTCAGAACCCTGTAGCGGGTACAGGGTTCTTGCACTACTAAACGCGTGCAAGAGCATGCACAAGCCCATTTCTCCTTGTGTACGTTCTGTTTAAAAGTTGCTGTTTGCATCACTCATATAGACTCACCACAGAAAATGGGGACGAGCACGTAGGACGGCCCTACATAAACATATCACCAGAATGATTGACAACGGGGAGGACCACTTATTTTGATGATCCACCCGGAAAAAGAACATCCTCCACTATACTTTTAATATCCATTAAATAGTCACATGCGTCGCCAATGCTTCCTGTCTCCATTCACACCTGTAGTATGACCAACAAGGATTCATTTATTATTATTGTTCTAATTGCAGGGGTCTACGGGCGACGGCAAAAATCACATATGAGACGATCCTACAGGACAACTTGGTGAGCCTCAGCCTCCTGGCTGACTGTGTTTCTCAGTTCTTGGCACCCTCTAGTGGTGAGTGAACAGATGTCGGGCTGATGCTGTGTGTTCGGGCAGGGAGCCACGCTCACCCTGTGGTCCAGCTGCGGCAGATCGAGGGGAGGTGTGTACGGAGAGTGGCAGGGGGTCATCTGCACGGGAGAGACCAACTCTCAGGTCCAGGTGGGGAGGAAGGACAAACACAAACATCTCCTGCTTTCATTTCCATAACAACGGTGGTCTGATTCACAGTCTGAGGGTGGTTCAGGGAACCCGGGTATCTCTATGTGAAACAGGACAGAGGATTTGTTTGCAAATATGAGAAGAATGTTTCAGATGTTCTTGGTTTTTGTTTTTTCTTGTGGGTTCCAGAAGTACTTGCAGCAGCTGTGGGACACCGTCCTCCTGGTGGCTCTGATCCTCTGTACCGGAGTCATTGTCCAGGCTCGCTGGCAGTATCAGGTCAACCAGCTGAACGACAACTCAGAGGTACTCGCATTTAATCTGGTTACATCCTTGCTCCATGGTTCGTCTACTGTTTTGCTGCAGACTGAGGTGAATTAGGCAGAATAGGTCGAGTGGTTGGAACAACACTGACCCATTTTCACTGCTTAGCTCCTCAATTGATTATTATTAATATTTTGAAGGTTGAAGCTCAGTTAACGTGATTGAAGAACATAAATACACAAAGGCCTGTGGTGTTTACAAGATGTCTGGGGATATTAAAGTTCCTTCCAGTCTATCCTGTTGTGCAGTACTGGCAGAATACCTTGGAGGTCCCCAGCTTGTATGAACTACGACTACGAAGGATTTGGCTAAATTGGCATTATGGAATTTGATGCCAATAGTCTGCCAGTTTTATTTCAGCTGATAATTAACATGCCTTGTTTTAAAAAAATCTAAATAAAAGCTCCCAATCAAACCTTTGAGGCTGTTTAAAAATTTTTAACATTGATTTTATTATTTTTAGTGTATTGGTCTGTGTTCAGATATAGTTCCTCTGTAATGTAATATTTGTATATTAAATGTGATTTATTTTTTTCTTCTGCTGTTTTTGCCTACAGCTTCTTCCCAAGCAGGACATTCTGAAGAGAATGTCGTCTCTGAAAACCAAAACATACCGTCGGCCCAAACCCTGGTGCAACCCGGCCCAGCAGACAGAGGCGGAGAACTGTGCCGTCTGCCTGGAGCCGTTCAACAACAACCAGGTGAGTTGCTGTTGGTATCCAGGTGTCCTTGTCTACTTTCAGATCAATTACATGTTTTACTGCTGTTTTATTGTATTTTACGACCCTAGTGTCTGCGGGTGCTGCCGTGTCTACATGAGTACCACAGGGATTGCATCGACCCCTGGCTGCTACTGCAGCACACCTGCCCTCTGTGCAAACGCAGCATCCTCAGTGAGCTCCCGCCGCTTCCCAGTTAGTCAGCAGAGAGTGATCCGTTTCTTTGCTTTAAACGTTTTTTTTCCCCCTCCTCTCCAACTGTCTCCAGACAGCGTCTGCAGAGACAGTTAACGGCCGTTTCACCTCCTGCATACGCTCCAAACTGACCTCATCCCAACTCTTCCTCCTTCCGGCTCCGCAGCCTGGCAGCAGATCCAACCTTAAAGCAGCAGCTGATCGGCCTCATCCAAGCTGGCGGTAGAAAACGTCGTGTCATGAAGTAGTGTGATGATACTGTTGTGCTCTCCCTGGGAACGTCTGTTACTTTAAAAACGTGGGGATTATTTCCAGAAGTGATCATGTGAGTCGTTTCAGTCCAGACTGGTGAACATTTAATGTGTACAAACAGAAAACCTCTGTGTGTTTATTTGCTTCATGGACAGACTGTTGCTGTTCTCCTTAGCTCCTAAACGGACGTTAACACCTGGGCGATCAGAGTGACCCAGTTGGCTGCTTTGATTCTGTTATCACCTTGACTTTGTGTGCTTTTTATTTCCCTTCCATACTTTAAAATGGGCACTTCTGTTCAGATGTTTACATACATCATGGAACGTCTTTCTTCCAGAGTGAAAAGATTAACTTATTGATATTGCTTAAACATACTGGAACAAGTCACTAATTTTGGGCTAAATCTCCCATAAAAAGATTGTGCAGTCAGCAAGTTTAAGAAAAAATTACAGAAATTGATTGGTTTCCTAATCCATCTTCCAAAGAGTCTAAAAGAATTCTAATTTTTCACATATATGCTCAGTGTTGGCCTGATTATTTCTGTGCGGAAGCAGTTTTGATAGGACCTGTGCCCAATAGAAGAAACTAATTATTTCTAGGTTAAAACAATATGAGCCAAACTGTCCCAATCAGTTATTTGGAACCGGATCAGGGTGATCTAGAAAGACTAAGAACGAGGAGAACTCTAGTGTCACCACCAACGATGAAGCACATCTCAGTTTCCACCTGGAAAATAGCCACCTTAAAACAAACTGTTCAAGATGAGATTAAATTCTTTCTAATAAGCCATTTTCAATCAACCTCAAGATGAAAGGTTCAGGACATAAGCTTCACCTCAACAATAAATGTGAAAGGAGGAGCTGGTGGATGGGTTTCCAACCTGTGAGAACTGTAGCAACTTTGAAGCATGGTGGGGGTCACGTCATGCTATGGTACTTTCTTGCTCTTGGTGGTCCTCTTGCATTGCAAAAGGTTGGTGGATTGAAAAAGAAACACCTTTAAATTCATCTCTAATCATCAGATAGATAATCTTGGCTGACACATGAAGACAGCTTCCAGGAAGCAGGCTCGGTAATACTTTAATGATGGGTGAAGTTTGTTTGAAAGTCCAGTTAATGGCATGAAGCTTGTTTACGGCTCAAAAAAAAAAAAAAACATACGGACCAAGTGTGACCTGCTATACATTTATCCAAACTTTCCTTTGGGTTCTACTATCTCAGCCTTTCTGAACAGCATATTTTTGACCCCATTTGGATTATAACATACAAAATATTTCTATCTGGTTGTCTGCTCATTCCACTCTGGAAAAAAAAAAAAAGGCCCAAACAAGTTAGTATGGACTGTTAGTGGTGTTGGTAACAGTTACTTCTGGATGGACTAATGTTGGATGGAGGGAACACAGACCATAAGATGTGAAACAGAGTTCTCCTTTTTGTTGAGATGAAAGACATGCGGTCAATCGCTGCCTGACAGCCTTTAACCACTACTTATTTAATATTAAATTGTAATTCTTAAAAATTAACATATTTTTATATTTATTCTTTTAACTTTGACATTTTCACGTATTTTATCACTGATCAAATGCCTAACAACCTAAGGAGGGATTTTAGCAGCAGGAAAAAGAATTTGCTTTCTCTGAGGTAAATTTTTAGAAGAATAAACTGACAGGTAAATAGGCGTTTTAAGACCACTAAGGTGACGCTGTAGGCAGAAAATCTGCATCTTAATACGACATGCAGTTTACCTTTAAAATCTGGTATTTGGAACTAAGTAGAGTAGATAACAGCATCATTGTGCAACACAGCATAAGCGCTGGGATGAAGCTGAAAAGGCTCTGAAAATTAGCCCAAAAATGTCCAAAAGCAATTGGGAAGAAAAAATTACAATCCCTATGGGTCTGTATTATTAACTGCTTTTACATAGATTCAAAAAGAATTTAAAATATTAAAAAAAAATTATGTTAAGAAGCTGAAACAGCAGTTAAAATCCAAAGAATTTGAAAAGTTTTTAAGGAGTGTCAGTGTCTGAACGCATCACTTCAGGCTGAAGATTCTTGCTCATCACTGTAAACTTTAGGAGTTAAAGTCTGTGCAGTAAGGAGACATTGATGAGTTATGCACGCCCCCTGTTGGTGATATTTATATGCAGATATTTGCCAGATATTTGACCAAATATCCACTTAAATTAAAAGCGCTAATAATCAGTCCAGGGAGGTTTCTGCTCCCTGAACAGTGGAATACAGAGGTTCTTCATCTGTTCACTGCTTACAGTCTTCCTAAAAGCTGCATTTTAACCAGGCAGGCACTTTATGCTTGATGGGATCAATGTGTTTCATGCAGGGTGGTATAATTTAGCAGGGTCTGATTTGTCCAAAGTTTAGCAGGACTCTAAACTCTGATTTCACCTGCTGCAGAAGAATTCACTACAAAGACATTTTTTTTTTTATATATATATATATGCATTTTTTCACAAACGAGTCAAACTAGAAGGATGTCAAAACCACTGCATTATTTATTATCTGCTTTTTTTTGTTTGCCATGTCAGTTGCAAAATAGTAATAATTTGCTTTGTTACAAAATCCTCTGACAGATAGATGGGCTCGCTATATATAAAAAAAATATGTGCATGGCAATATGATGCAGGATCTCCTCCGTATTCCAGCCTGTGCTTCCAGTGAGACCATTGTGGAACAGACTCCTGTCAGCGAGCAGAACCGGAGGGCACACCGACATGTTACACGCTAACCAGGTTCAGCTCATATCCACACAATCGTTTGGTTAATGTTCTTCCAGATGAAGAGAAAGCTGCTGTCTCTTCATCCCCTCTATGTCTATTTGTTAATATCTTTGGATGGTAATAATAAACATTTGTTACTTGGCAAAATAAAGGTCTCATTTTTTGTGATCAGTCGGTGGTTCACATTTAGAACATATCCGTGAACGAAATCAAAATCAAGTTTCAGTGCTCAACTAAATCAGGTGAGTTTGTTGCCAAATATTTCTACAAGCTGCTTGGCAGTTTTAACGTAAAGTAAAGCTAAAACTGTTATAAGATGGTGTGAAAATAAAATGAAACCTCTTGAGAACTACCAAACACTTGGGGTGACTTCCACAGCTTCTTCAGGGCTGATCGGCACCAACATCAAACCAGAACCAAGTCGGTCAGTCGGACCTCCTCTGGTTCTCAGTCTTTCCACCAGGACCTTCACTCAGGTCAGGAGGGAATCATGCCTTTGTTCCTCTTTCGGTCTGCCATGCTGCGCCGGTTGTGGTTGCCCACTCGGTTTTTATTGGCCTCCTTTTTGCGTCGGTCCAAGAAGGTCTCCAGAGTTTGTCCTTGTCCTTTGGGTCGGCCCACGACATTACCGGGACGCTCTGGGTGATAACTGGAAGATAAGGGAGGAACCAGGGATTTTATCTTTTTGGTCTTAAACTGTCACTAAGCTCTGAAAGGCCCAAGCCCAGAATCGCCCAGACGTAATCCAAAAAGAAGGTTATATTAATACAGGAAAGATTTACCCTTTCTTCTGCTGCATGGCAGCTCGTCTAGCCTCCGCCCTCTCCCTCAGCAGAGCCGGGTCCTGCACAAACTGGTCCCGGTTCACATTGTTCTGCAACACAAAGATACAACAAACGATGGAAGTTTCTACCTGCTAAGGGGCAGATGGACCATTTTAAACAGTTCTATTTAATAATCAGTTTAATTTCAGGGATTTCATGAACTATGAAGATCAATCAAAAATTATCTAATCTCATCTCTTTAGTGAGAAAGTTGTTAAGGAACATAATTTGTTCTTCGCAATGGTGGTTGCTAAACAAGCAACTAGTGGCTTAATGGACCTTCTTAATAGCTCTTCATAACTTCATCCAAAGATAGAATAAATATATCTCCATCTTCTTTTTGCAAAGTTTTTGTTTTTTATTGAGAAACTAAATTACAACAGTGGTCCTTTAGCAATGAACACAAATCTCCTATAGAGGATATTTATCAAATATAAGTAAGCTTTTTTGCAGAAGTGTCTCAATAGTGTTTATTCAGCTGGACGGAGGGTTTAAATGGCTCTTTGGATTATTAAGGGATTGAGATGGTTTTCTATAAACTTAAATATATCTATTATTTAAAGCTGTAGCATTTTAAGGTAGAAACTACAGTAAAATAATAATCCTCACCGTTTACCTACTTCATATCATAGATCAGGATTATATAATCGTAATTAAAGCATTTCTTACATTATTGTAACAAAATAAACCAACAAATTATGTCTTTTGACATATAGAAAGTATTTGTTGGGTTCTAGCTCTATACAGACATGGATATTTTAAAGCCTACATTTTTTTTTTTTTTTTTAAGGATCATTATTTTTAAGCATAACAAATACCACAAAATTATTAGAAGGCATCATTTTCAACCTATACCCTCTTGTTCAAATACGTTTCAGTCACAGCCAATCTCTTTTAAAATGCTTGCATGGGTTTTTTATTGCTAAAACGACACAATTTGCTTAAAGATTCACCTGAACTGAAATCTACACATTTTACATCAATATCCAACAGTTGCTTTAAATCCTGGTTATTTGTAGGTTATTAAATGAGGGGATTTGGTGCACTTCTTTAAGGAGGGATCAAGGCATAAGTACCTGTGAAACATCGTCATCATCATCTTCGTCCTGTTCCTGCTCCTCAACCTCTGCTTTGGTTCCTTTTCTCAGTACCTGTGGGATCGTAAAAGGCCTGAAGGAAAAGAGCGATCAAACATTCACTATATTTTTCCTTCCGTTTCAGGACGTTCCAGCAGGAAACGTATATACACTCAGTTTGGACATTAATGTTATCATCCTCATCTACAAAGAGACAAAATGAAAACTTCTAAAATATATTGCAACAGCTCTACTAATTTCCCCATCACAAGTTGCAGAATAAACAATTTGACCACTCTGCCATTGTTTTCAACGGGTTGTTCCAAGCACGGCTCTGTTTTTTTCCCCTTGACTTCAGATTTAAAACGAGTCTGGAAACAAAGGCTAAATATGCTTGAAAGAGTTTATTTGATACCTTCAAAGCCAGAATCAATGTGTTAACTGTCAGACATAACGGTGGCAGCATGATGTTTTGGGACAATTTATTGTCCTTAATTTGAAGAATCCCATCAAAATAAGGATAACTTGGAAACATTTAATTCTTCTAACAGGAATGTTATCCAACAATGGATTCTGGACAAGTAGGCTTTCAAGGTCATGAAAACCACAAAACCTGGAGTGAAATGTCGGCATGCCTTGTGGTTAATGCAATGACTGATTTTTGGTCAAATTCTTCATCCCTACAGTTGAATCAGAGCTTTTAAATAAAGAGTAAAGCTGCATAGAATAGGTGGATGTCAAGATATAAGAGCATACCTTCTGTTCAGTAAACTGTCTCCATCCAGATCGTTTGCTCCAACTTGGTTCATGTCGTAGGTGTCGTCGTACTCGTCGTCATAATCGTCCAAGTCGTAGGCGACGGCACCGGACTCTCCCGGTTCGATGACAACTTCGTCCACCACGGTCTCATAAGTCCGATAACGATCTCGCTGCTCCGCTATGTGCTGCTTGTCGTTCAGCATCTCTCGAGCATTCTCACCTTTCCTGTAAGATAAGCAAAAAAAATAAAGGAAAGAAAAAAAAGCTGGTTTGATCCTCTGTGCTCCTCAGATTAAAGAGCAACAGCACACAGAATAGAAGCTTCTTTTAAGAGCTTCTTTTTTATTTTTTACCTCCTGCCCTTCCAGATGCGGGACATGTCGACCTGATCCCTGCGGAAGACGTCAAACTCGTCGTCGTCAAACACGTTGGATCGGTTGTTCAGAAGAGCTGGAAGCTCCTCTTTCACCGGCCTATAAATGTAGAGAGCTACATTTCAAACACAAAGATGGTCTACATGCTTTGTCTTTAATCATCCCTTATTTCTTTTCTATGTCACTTTTGATTCCCCAAATTTCTTGTACGAATTTCAAATGGCCATGACCAACCAATCATCCTAAGGATCCTCAAAGCTGCTCTTTGAGTTTTTCAGCTCTTTTAAAATACAGATATATTTTTTAATAAGCTTAGAAATCCAACAGAACCTCATAGCTGACACCACAATACAGTTACTCAGCAATAGCTGAAGCATCTATCAAAATTTTGTTTGGCTGCTGCCTCCTAGTGGATGTTATTATATTATGGTAGTGTGCTTACCTTGGCATAGCTCGATCCAGTTTTTCCAGGTTGGGGGCCAAGCGGTCTTCTAGGATGTTGTTGATCACCAGCTCAGAGTTGTAGTCGTATTCCTGCAGGCACGCCAGCAGGAAGCCTTCACCTAAGTCAGGAAGCAGGTCCCTGATGCAGGACAGGAGAGACTCCAGCTCCGGCCCGCTCACAGGACACACGGCACCCTGAAAACGCAAATGTCTTCTTATTCCAATTCTCCTTAAGAGAGGCAGCTCTGTTATCACAAACACAAAGCAGTAAATAATGGCCGCTCATGTTTTTATCATCTTGATGGACGGCCTAATAGGATTTTTACCAATAATTATTTGAAAAGACTTCATTTGCAGCAGTCAAATACACTGCATTTGTTTAATTATATCATTCCACTCCATAAACAAAGAGCTCACGTTGTTTCCTTTCTGTGGGACGTTCATCATAGCCTCAGCGCCTCTCAGCTTCTGTCCTTCTCTTGATTCTTGGAGCTCTGGAGCCCTGAAGCTGTCTGAAGAGGCGGCAGTTCCACCTGCTGCTCCCTGATTGGCCGACATTAAAGAAACGCCCTCGCTCTGGATGTGGCCCAGCGGTCTTTGTCGACCCATGCTGTCCCAGGCACTTTCAACCCCCTGGAGTAAATAAGACGTCCTTGTCTCATCACTGAGGGAGTCGGCAGTTAAAGAAGAAAACAAACTGAATCCGGGAGTATGTTTGTGACTTAAAACTGCAGCTTAGGCAGACAAACTCTTGTATATCACCAAAGCTGAAAGCATATATTGATCTAAACATAACATCTAGATCAAGTTTTCAGCCAAACATCTGGAAACGCTGCCTTAAGCAATAAGGGATACATGACAGGTAGAGCTTGTTGTAGGAGGCTGACGTCGTCTGCGATGGGAAATAGCTCATCGTAGTCCACCAAAAACCTGGAAAGCGCAAGAGAGGAGTTGAAATGTACCAACCACAAAGATCTAAGTGGGGTTTTATATATATATATATATATATATATAATTTTCGGACTATAAGCCGCACCTGAATATAAGCCACAGAAGCTAAATTGCATGATTTGTACATATACAAGCTGCACCGGACTATAAGCCACAGGTTTTTTATGTTTAATTACCATATGGTTCGTACACAGAGAGGATTGTCGAGAAAGAGGCAACTGTTTGGGGAAGCTCCTATTTATTAACATTTCAACACAATTGAATAGAGACAATTCTTCCTGCTGGCATCTCCAAAGTCTCACAATTGACTCGTTGATTCCAAGGTTACGTGCAGCGGTTCTATTTCCTTCGTTTACTGGCAAATTGTCTGCCTTTAACTTAAAAGCTGAATCATATGCATTTCAACGTTTGTTTTCCATAATGACAAACTGTCTTGCGCTCTGAATGATCGTCTTTCTCGGAGTCTGCTTCTGGAGGACGTCCGCATTCCCACGCGCGCGGCTACTTGTGTGTTGAAGCAAATGTGACGTCAACATGGTGGATGGTAAAATCCATAGATTTAGGTATTACCGTTAGCTGTAAAAGTCCATACATAAGCCGCATTGTTATATAAGCCGCAAGGTCGAAAAATGGTCGAAAAATAGGGAAAAAGTCGCGGCTTATAGTCCGAAAATTATGGTAAAGTTAATGTCTGTCTCCATTTAGGGTCTTTTGGCTTTACTTAGTTACATTCAACGGAAATGCCCCAAACGGGAAAATCACAGACAGAAAAAATGTGTTAACCAGCTTTAAAGCTGAAAAAAGAAGCTGCAATACTGCTTCCATCAGGAAAAAAAATCTTATATCACACAAAATGACTTTACTTCAAGCTTTATTACACCAATGTATTTGAAACTGGAGGCAAAGAACTGTTCAAACTCATAAATAAATTATAACAAAGAAACAAACGAGTAATGTGCTTAATTTCATACCTTAATTCTTTAACAATACTTCAAACAGGGCACAGTTCTCACAATTTAAAGGCCAGATAACGAATATGACTCTCACCTTTTCTCAGGTAAAAAAGATGTGAAATATTGCAGAAGTTCCTCTGCAAAAGTTTGCATATTTTCTTGACTAGAACAAAGAACAAAGAAGAATGATCAAATGTACTCATGAGGACCGAGCTGAGCTGCATGGTGAGAGTGATCGCTCACCCTTCCAGGATGGGCTGCAGGCAGGTGTGGTGCAGCAACAGGTGAGATGTCTCCACTATCTTCCTGCAGGAGTGACTCAGCCTTTTCCACAAGTCTTCCTGCAGACTACAGTCGAGTAAGAGTTCAGTGTGTTACTAACCAGAAGATGGCATACTCCCAGTTTTCTCCTATAATAAAATCTGTGAGGTGGATGCTCGCCTTTTATCATCAAAGTTTCTCTTTTTGATGGCCTTCTCCAAGTCTGGCACTGCAGCCTCGTAGAACGGTGGCAGCCTGGTAACAGAGGACAGTAAAGACTTGTCTATGTGAGCTCTGAGCAGCGATGCTGTCAGTCGGCTTACCTGCTGAGGAAACCATGGGAGTGGAAGCTGGAGCAAGCGGCAGGGAATATGTCCAGGAAGGCATGTATTGTGGTGGTCGAGTCGCACAGGTACAAAATTATATCTCCAAGTTCCTGTAGTGGAAAGAAAAAAAACATAATTACTGGCAGCAATCAAATCAAATGATGCTCAGGCTATTTCCTACCAACCTTACAACAGAGAGATTAATATTCTATTGAAAAGGTCATTTTTTCAGCTAATTCTCTTCTAATTTAATTTGGATATAATGAAATAAAACTCTTTTCTAATTATTGCATATAATATAATGTGAATTCAAAGAAGTTAAAGAGGAAAAAAACATTACATTTCAGAGTCAGCAGGCTTTAAACACGTATAAACTATAAAATAATAAAGTCACTTTTGGTTCTTCTGTTTTTCCAAAATGGATTAGCAATTTTCTCACTTCATATTTTAGCACAAAAGAACCAGAATAAGAAAGCACCATTATCACCTAATATGGGTCAAAATGTTTGGTTAAAAAAAAGGGATGGAGTGACCATCCTTGCTTTATCTGAAGATACTTTATGAAGATAAAAGCTACTAAAAATGTATTACGGAAAAAAAGGAGGAAAAGATTTATCATTGCTTTGTACTTGTGACAGTGTGTAATGACAATAAAAGCTAAAAAAATAAAATCAAATTGACATGGAGGTGAAACACAAGGACAGACAATTGACAGCTTATGCCACAGCCATGATGATGAAGAGCTCTAGCAGTGAATCAGCAGCCAGACCACTGATGCGAATATAGGCGTTTTCTTAAAGTATAATTTATCAGGTAAGAAAATGTGCTTCATCCATCTATTTACCCCCTGTCAGTAGAAAACATCTGCTGACGCCTGTTCAAATTCAACATATTCCCTTCAGCTTTTAAACTAAGATCATTAGCTTTAGCTTAATGGCTTTTTCCTCTAATTTCCTGAGTAACAAGAAGTAAGATTTAATTGTAGCTGCTGTTTATAGATTGTTATTTCTCCAGGTGTGTAGAAATGGCTTCAAACGATTTTTAGAAGCAAAATCTTGAAATAAAACTGTTATATCGGTGACCTTATAACTACACAGAAGATTCAAATGATCATGGTTAGAAAAATGAGTCCTTTAGCCGCTTTATGCAGACAAAGCACAGCCTGCTAATATAAAGGCTTTTTTTTTTTTCAAAAACTACACAGATTAAGTCTTTAAATGTTTACTTGACATCACTAATTGGTATTTTTTCTAAATGTCTATCCTGCGGCTATGTTTTAATGCAAGCGTAAGCTAAGGGCATAGAGAAGTAAAAGGACGCTGTGCATCACTCTGACCTCCAGGTTCATGCTCATGGCAGTGGGCTGTTTCTGTGCATTCAGCTTCATTGGCTCCATGGCCGTGGCTCCTTCACACCGAAGACCACATTTGTCGAGGATGGTATCAAACACCTGTATTTTATTTTTTTAAAATGAACAATTACCGCAGTAGACATAAAAAATACAAACATTCTCAAAGGGGATTATAAATCCGACCTGTAACACTGTGGGGAGCGTCTCATCCAGGTCGTTGTAGTAGGCTGGCTGCTGAGTAAAAATGTTTTCTGAAAGGAGGTCAGAACAAGTCAAATCACAAACTCAATGCTGCAGGAGCTCCAACTGGAGATATTTTCAATCAGCTCACCAATCATTTTATGAAGCAGCTGGCTGTTGCCCTTTCCAAAGAGCACACACAAATCCAGAATTTTAGGAATGTCAAACAGGAAGTTGTCATAGATAATCTCTCCAAATACAGCTGGGGTGAAGAAGTGATCCTGTAGAAAGAAATAAAGGGTACTTTTTAGAATAAGTCGTCCCATGAATGTAACATGATAAGTACCTTAAATACTACTCTCGGACCTTTGATTCTTTATGCGTGGCCATCCGGAGGAAGGTCAAGAAAATGGCCTTGTGGACGGCGCGCTGCACATCAGCCACAGCTGGCGACAGCGGCAGTGTGGCAAGGTCAAGGCCACGTGGAGCCTGATGCAGGTAGGAGTCAAGACACTTCTGAAGGGATTCATCAAACACCACCTGGTAGGACAAACAAAGACATTTCACTCTGAATTCATTCTCTCCAAAAATCAAAGCTGTAGCAGTGGCATACCTGACACCAGAACTTGTCGTGGGGCAGCGCCAGCAGCCACTCCATATCTTCTGCTATAAATTTGGCATGTTCCAAAAACTCTTCCACCTCAGCGGGAGAGCCATTTTCTGGGGGGGGTCTATAAGGCACAAAATAGCGCTCCTCCTTTCTGTCAGGGTGCTGGTGGAGAACAGAAACAAAAATGTGTGACATAAGAAATCCTCATGAGGTCAAATGTTTCCAGACAAAGACAAAAGACAGAACTGACCAGTGCAGGCAGAGTGCGCTCCTTTCCTATAGGGCCTGGCTCAGTCACCTGTTGCTCATCCAGAGGCACACGAGCACAGGCCATGGCTGCTCCTCAAACGTTTACCCTGATCTGAAGATACAAAGAAATATCATCAACTTTATTTGCAGAGCGCTTTAAAACAGCTACAGGTGAAAACAAAGCGCTGAACATAGCTAAACATAATAAAATAATAAAATACAGCACGAAAATATAAAATAAGGCAATAATATGAATTTGTTAAAGCTCAATAATCAAAGTTACAGCAACTAAGTGTTAAAAGCCATTGAATTAAAGCACGTTTTGAGCCATGTTTTAAAATTTGGCTTTGAAGGAACCTCCCTAATCTGCAGCGGTAGGCTATATACTAAACATGGAACGGTGATAGAGGCTCATATCCCTCTGAGCTTCCTCTTAATCCTCAGTACCTGCAGGAGCTGCTGACCTGAGGGACTGAGGAAGCAAATAGGGGTGAAGAGGATCAGAGAGGTAAGATGGAGCACGGCTATGTAACCACTTAAAACTATGATAAGAATTTTAAAATTAACTCTAAAATGCACAGGCAGCCAGTGTAATGAAGCCAGGTAAGGAGTGATGTGATCATATTTTGGAGCCACAGTTAAAAGGCAAACACCTGCCAGAATTAGATGACACAACAAAGACTGGCACACACCCAAAATAGAGCTCATTAAAGTAACCCAATCAAGATGAAATAAAAGCAAGGAAAACTATCTCAGGGAGTCACCTTGAAAGAAAAGGTTTTATTTTTGCCAATTGGCTTTACTCATAAAAGCAAATACAAAAACATATTATATGTGTAAGAGAATGTGTTGAGAAATCTTTGGTTATATTGGAGTGGCTTGATTAAAAGGTGAATTCTTTCACCTCATTGCTCTTTCCAGTCAAAACAATTGAGAGAAAAACGCTTACAGTTATTTTTCTACATAATTCTGTACCACAATGTGCCTTCAAAACCTCAATATGTGATCTCACTTTCTCCACATATGAGATCAAATAAAATAAAAACAAATACCTCTCAATCTGAAAAAGAACAAACTATATTTAGACCGATTTAAATATTGTGGCGCTTTGAATGTTTGTGCAGTGAGCTCCATAGAAATTTAAATTTAGGACATCAGAAGAGGATATTCTATTCCCAGGGTGCAGTGGACTCCCTTTGCCAGACACAGCGCTTCATCTAACATAAGCAAATAACCAAATGCCAGATAATTACATAAACGAAAGTATAACAGAATCCAATTAGGGACCTCAAAAAGCTACACGGATTGATATTTTCTACTTAGTGTAAGTTATACATAATAATTAAAACTCTTAAATAAATAAAAAAAATGGCTATCATACAACGTTAGCTAATGCTAACATGCTTTAAAGTAATGACACATGTAAAATGTAAAGTTAGACAGCTGATTAAAATGACGGACTAACGTCGACTGAAATGGGGAGCAGTTAATTATTAACTTTTACTGTAAAGAAATTGTTACCTTATTTGACTAGCTGCCGTTTAAAGCTTGGGTAACCCGTTTAATGACAGCTGCTAATGAATGAAGTCATGTTTTAACCAACTGGGTTGCCATACCGCCTTGGCGGCCGTTACTCAGTGGAAATAACTGCCCGGAACCGGAGCTAAATAAAGCCGCTCACCTCCGAAAACAACTGGGATTTGTTCAAGCCATCTCATTACAGTTGACGCTGTTTTCACTCCTTTCTGCCTCCAACCTTCCGCACATCTGCGCTGGCCAGGAAATTACGTCCTGTTTTTCTTTGACGTAGTCAGCAACGATGGTCTGTAGAAACCGCGACTGCCCCTAGCGGTTGGGAATGAAACTACAGTTTCTTTGTTTTAAATAATTTTTTCTCTCAAACCTTTTATTTTCTTGGATCATAACATCTAATTTGATTGTTTTAAACGATGGAAGCAAAACAGAGAAAATTAAAAACCACTGTGGAAGTTTTGTTTGCTAAAGATAAAAAGGCAAAATATATTTAAGATACTTACAGAAGAGGAAACATATATTTAAAAATCTATTTTTCTGTTTTCCATAGATTCCTAGTGCGATTTGGACCAAAGGACCCAGAAAGGGGGGGGGTCCCTCAATGAGCGAGATGTGATGACTTGAATGGTCAGGAGTCACAAACACTACTACCGAAGGACTTTTTGTATAGATTTAACTGATTACTCAAAGAGAAAGCATGTAGAACACATGCAAATTCTATACAAAAAGATCCTTGGCCAAGATTCCAACTTTCAGGACCTTCTTGCTGCAGGGTATCATTCAATCGTTATGTCTTCATTGTCATCTTATTTTAATCATTCCTTTTTATTCTCATTTAGTTATTGAAGATTACTAATTACTTTACTTTAAAGGGTTCATAGAATGATTATATAGGGTATTTGGTGCTGGTCCTTAAGGTCTCTGAATAGGGTGTGTACCATTGGTTGGGCTGAAAGTGGCATATCTGATGTTCTATGAGCCCTAATGCAAGCCTGGTTAAAAGCCCTCGCCGGTGCACTGGTGGAGCTCGGGTTTTGGGGGTGGATGCCCGGGCGGCTACTGGTTTATTCCTGGTGGCTTCTCCGCGGTGCCTGGCATGCCGGGGGGGGCTCCCGCCGGGGGGTGGGACGCCCCTGGGGCCTTGGATACCTTGGATACCTCGGGCCCATGGCCGGATTCACTTTGGGGTGGCTGGCTGCCGGCGGAGCCCGCGGACTTGTTCCCCCTGCTCACGGGGGTTCAGGCATTGCAGAGGCTGGGGGACTACCTCGGGGCGATCTCTCCTCCTCCCTTAGTGGGGGTCGGATTTCCTGGGCTGGCCCCTCCTGGGCGCCTTCGCTCTTGGGGTCCTTTTGGGCGTCTAGGGCTTTGGGTCTCCCGGCACTGGCCTTGTTGCTCTGAGGGAGGATGCCTCTTCGGCTCTTCACAACCACTATTGAGCATTTCTCCTTTGGATAAACTTTACATGCACAAGTGCACTTTCACAAAGAACTACAGGTGCTTGGTTCCAGGTACTTAGAGATTCACTTCAATACAGAAAGCCCATATTCTGATCTTCAAGTAACATGTCAGATTAAATAATACTACTTATACTTCAGCGATAGTATCTACGTGTTACTTTATTGTATATCTCATAACATGTCCGTTGGTTGTGCTGTTCTTTTTACATCTCTTTGCAGGTGATGAAGCAGACATAAGATGTTTTATCGTTATCTCCCTTTTATCTCCTCTTTCTTTCGTCTTTTCTCCTTTTTTTCAGTTTTTTCCTTTCCTGTTCTACTTACATTGCGGGGTCCATAAAATCTGTAAAGCCCCCTGCATAATTTTAATAAAGAAATGTATATGCATAAATCAAGCAGACCACTATGGCGATAGCCATACTGCTCCACTTGTGAAATTAAAATCTGTTGGGCTCTTCTTGGCATCAAGGCAATTATTCTTATTGCTACATTGCCAGACAGGACTCTGTTAAAAAAAAAAAAAAAAAAAAAAGCCCTAGATTGAAACAACATGTTTTCTTCCTTTTATGGTATGCTCATGAATATTTATATGAGCTGTGCGCTGATTGGTTGGTTTACAACGAATGAAGCTGCTGAGCAAAGATGCATCACAGCAACGATTATTAATGTGCAGTTGTGTAAGAAACAATTTAAACCTGCCCTGCAAAAAGCAGCTCTGAAAGATGTTTATCAAAGTAAACAGCATTAGTTTCTTCCTATATACACTATTAGAACGCTCTCATATACACTATTAGAAC
>NW_015151019.1:577533-579004 GCF_000732505.1 Cyprinodon variegatus | reverse complement strand
GAAGATGTTTCACTTCCCATCCAGGAATCTTTTTCAATTCAAAATGTCAGAAATAGCATTGAGTTTAAGGCTTTATAGAGTGTACCAAAACAAAGCATTGTTTTGGCTTCTAAAACATCCAAATTGAACCGGACGACCAGGTTCTGCCCCTTAGGAATAGGGTTCGTTTGGGTTCTTTGTTAGCCTGCAATAGACGATACCTGTCTATGTCTCTGAAAGGGAGGTGGTTGGAGGGAGTTGTTGGCCTGGCTGAACAGGTGAGGTGTTCTGCAAAAATGTTCACCCGCTGCCTCTGCCCAGGCACCCGCTGACTGGCCAACTCTGGTAACATCTGCCAGGCATCTAGCGCAAATCTACCTCTATCCTGCAATCTCCTGCTCTCTTTGCTCCAGAGCAAGTATGGTCCACCAACTTTGTCCCACTCTCCCTTCTGGGGGGTTGGAGGAGGATCACAGTAGATCTGAGTCAAATGCCTGGCAGATTTCACCAGACCTGGGCAGAGGCGGTGTGCTGGACAAAGTGCAGAGAGCGGGGAACAGATAAGCTCTGGCAGCTACAAGAGGAGGACAAATGATGAATGATTTAACAATTCTATCCAGGACTACATGCCACCCACAAACCTCTATAGGACTTTCCTTAGATAATCCTATCTTAACATTATTTTGTGCCCTCTTGTATATTTTATAGAGAAAGGCTTTGATTCCACTGCACTCTTTATATTTTCTTGTTTTTTAATTCCTGTTATCTGTCTAATCAACCATAACGAATGAAGATTAAAATAAAAATAAATGTTTTTAACTAAACTTGAAAAACTAAAGCTGGTGTAGGAAATAATTCCCATTTAATTTCCTAAGTGCAAAGGTGCCATTTCCAAAAACGCTGTTGGTCTGCTGTGTGGTCACTCTCCACCCCTTTTCTGCCTGCTGCAGCAAGGTTTTCCCATCTTCAGCCTAATCCCTGATCTCTTCCAGAGTCAAAAATAGTTAAGTGAAATTATCATTAAATAACTTAGTTTGATGAATGAGACTCACAGCAGTAGCATTATGCTCCAAAATGATGATTAATATTTCTTTTGGAACTCTGTATGAACTAAGATAACATTAGCTTTAATCTTTATATTGAGGCAAGTGAGACTTGAATAAGCATGTTTCCAGTTGAAGACTTACATTTACATTACATTACTGATAGATTACGTTTGCATCCAGTATTTAGCATTTCTTATTTTATATCCAACATTATATTCACAAAATTGTCAGTTGATGACGGAGATACTGTTAGATATGAACTCAGAATTCTGCTTTTGAGGAGAACAGAAGTTAGCCTGAAGATGCTTTGCTAACGTTACTCACTGCAATATGTCACCTGTATGAACTCATGCAGGTGACATATTGGGATCTCATTGTATTAAATCTGCTTGCATAGAATGTTTAAAATTTGCACTGAAACTAGTTTACATGCAGATGTTTTAAAT
>NW_015151019.1:574482-575691 GCF_000732505.1 Cyprinodon variegatus | reverse complement strand
GGATTTAAACCTAATCCTGGACCCAGTTTTAGATAGACAACGCTCTCAGTCTAAATCATTCAAGAGCAGTGAATCCCTTAAAAATCTATTACAATCCCACAATATGGTTGACATTTGGAGACTGCTAAATCCCACTGGGAGAGATTATTCATACTTTTCAGCAGTACATAAGTCCTACTCTAGGATTGATTACTTCCTGTTAGACTCTAGGTTGCTAGCAGCAGTATCAAGCTGTAAATATCACAATATTCACATATCAGATCACGCTCCTGTGTCACTGAACCTCAAATTAAATTTTAAAAAGGCGGGGTGGAACTGGCGTTTAAATAACACTTTGTTGAAAGATAAGGAATTTTGCTCTTTTATTTCAAACGAAATTAAGTCATACCTGAGTGCTAATGACAGTGGGGATGTAAATGACTCAACGCTCTGGGAAGCAATGAAGGCGGTTATAAGGGGATGTATAATTTCGTTCGAGGCAGCAAAAAACAAGGAATCCAAGATTAGGTTGGATAAAATAGAAGGCATGTTGACCAGCTTAGAAAACTCATACAAATTAAAGCAGTGTCCAGATACACTGAAAAAAATAACAGCTCTACGTTATGAATATAACTCTATTACGTCAAGAAAAGTTTCTAAATTACTGGGACAAGTCAAACAGAAATACTTTGAGTTAGGTGATAAACCTCATAAGCTTTTAGCCCGTCAGCTCAAACAATCACAGGCCTCTAGAGCCATACATGTACATCGTATTAAGCTTGAAGATTTTACTCACAGAACCGGATAAAATCAATAACTGCTTTGCGGACTTCTATGCTAGTGTTTATCAGTCAAATGGGAAAACTAGATATTGAAAATCTGGAAATATTTTTTGAAAATTTGAATTTGCCAAAACTCCCATCAGATTCTGCTGAAGCTCTGGAAGCTGACATAACTTTACAGGAAATTGAATCTGTTATCTCTTCACTTCCTAATAACAAAGCACCGGGTCCCGACGGCTTCAGTGCTGACTTCTTCAAAGTATTTAGTTCTAAATTATCACCTCTACTTTTACGTATGTTAAACCATTCTAAGCAAGTGTCAAGACTGCCTCCCACTTTATACAGAGCCAATATTTAGCTCATTCCTAAACCTAGCCGGGATCCAGAGGCTGTTCATCCTACAGCCCAATTTCGTTGTTACCTCTAGAAACCAAAATTCTTGGGAAAA
>NW_015151019.1:570057-571986 GCF_000732505.1 Cyprinodon variegatus | reverse complement strand
TGCACTGTTGTCCTTCAGATAGAGGTACATTAGATTGAAATTAGTTTATATATACAGTTAAATTGAAAATATGATCTCAAATGTACTTAAAGGTAATGATAAATTTTAACGCTGTGTCACATTAAATAATAAAAGATAATAAATATTTCTGAATTATCTGGTGATAATCACAGTGATCCAGGTTTTGTTTAACCTAATTAACCAGAAATAGAAATACAGAAAATGCTAAAAAAAAAAAATTAATTTAAAAGGTAATTTAAAAGCTGATTGTAGAAGAAGTTCATGAAACACTACAAAAAATCTAAGAGGAACAAAAACTGAATCCAAAAGGTTTGGGGTTTCCTGTTATTTAGAGCTTCTGTCACCATCATTGTTCAGTAGAAAGATGTTTTGTTCCACTTTTTCACTAATAACTGTAGAATATATATCTGCAGTATTTTTTTTCTTTGATAAAAATTTTTTGCAGACATTCTATGGCTGATTAATGCTACAAATTATATGTATTTATGGCCTGTTTTGATGTAGAATTATGTAGAAATATCCTTTCTCAACCCTTTTAGATTTTCTAATCTCTTTTTATATTGAATCCAAATATTAGGAATGCATTAAGGAATATTTTGATATTTTATGATTTATTTGAAGCATATAATGAATTAAATGGACTGTGGGTGAATTAAACCCCTCCCATCTTCGCTCATTATCATGATGCGAATTAACAGTCTCCACTGTGTATTTCTAACCTGCAGACTGGTTTGTCGTTAGTGTCTTGAGCTTCAAGATGATGAACACACTCTCTGTTTTCCTTCTTGTCCTCTTTCTGCAACGTAAATTCAGTCTTTGTGTTTATGTTAGACTGTTGAGTAAATATCAGCACATTTTTGAAGTTCCCCTGTCATTTTTAACTCTGGCTCTTCTCTTTATCCTATCAGGTTGTTCTGGTCAGACTATGGACTCCATACAATCAGGTCCAGTAATAAAAAGGCCTGGAGAGACTCTCAGTCTGTCCTGCAGAGGATCTGGCTTCACATTTCCCTGCTGTACTATGAACTGGATCAGACAACCCCCTGGAAAAGGACTTGAATGGATTGGAGTAGGGATTTCTGATCAAAACCTTAACAGCTATGCCAGCAGTGTGAGAGGACGTATTGAATTCAGCAGAGAAGACACTAAGAGTATGGTGCATCTGAGGCTATCCATCCTTAAACCAGAGGACTCTGCTGTTTATTACTGTGCAAAGGCAACACAGTGGTTAATGTGATCAGAGCAGCTGTACAAAAACTAAACACTATCATTCTCAAAGGATCCTGAGGGGGGCAGCAGAAGAAGTTTGTGTCACAGAGTCTTATAAAGGCAAACAGTTCTTAATACTTGAGAAAATGCATGCAGATAAATTGGTTCTCATATACTTATTTTTGCATTCTTTACAAATGTTTAAACACTTTTTGAAACAGAAGCTGCTGGTTGTGGTAAACATATTTTCCACAAATGTGCTGATTGTATTGCACAATAGTGTGAATTTTATTTTTATATTACCTTACATTTAGAAAAGAACAGCCAGATAGATACTTTTTTGTCCTTTCTGGTAAAGATGAGCTATTCAAATACAGGCATTTTTTAATTATTGCAATATTGATTTTGGTTGTCGTTTGTGAAAAATGTGCCTGTTACACAAAGATGTATACACAAAGATGCATTGATTTGTATAAAATAAATCGGTGTATATTTCTGTGTGGTTTATTTGTAATTTGTACCACTAAAATGAAGCTAAGGTGGAAATTCAACTGAAGAAACTCTGATTACTTCCATTCAATCTGAGGCTGATCCGCCTCCGATGCAGCCAACCCGCTTCAAGCTACATCTCAGCACTCTCCTTAAAGCCACTCCAAATCATCTCTCGGCCTGCTCTTCAACAAGCGTAAGATCCGTCGC
>NW_015151019.1:566741-567893 GCF_000732505.1 Cyprinodon variegatus | reverse complement strand
GTAGTAAGCTCATCCGACTCCTCCTCGATGCTCCTTCAACCTCACCTCCAGTGTGTACTCCCTCCAGACTTTCATGGAGTTCCCTGTCACTTTAAATGGTCCGGCAGAAGACCGTCATGATTGAGCCTGGTTCTGCCAGAGATTTCTTCCCAAGGGGAGTTTTTTCTCTCCACAGTTGCTTCATGCTTGCTCATCATGGACAGTTCATGGACAGTTTATGCAATCTTTGTTCATTCAGTGACATCTACAGTAACTCAAGCATCACCCTGCATACCAGCCTCTATGGATTAACCAAACTTCATCTATCTAAACTCCACCACCAGTTTCAGGCCCAGGGGAAATATCCTTATTCTCATACATCAGTTTATCTGCATTAAAGTATAAATCAGCGTTTATGTTTCCTGTCGAGGCCTGAGCGCCAAAGTTCAAACTATTGTATCAATAAACTCTTCTAATTGCATCTTTCTCTCTCTGTGAGTTTTTCAGATTGAAATGATAGTTTTCAGACAAAATGAATAGCATTTGTCATTGGACAAAAAAATATGATTTTATCACACCAACTTTACAAAGATGCTTTGATAAAATATTCCCAGCTGCTTTACTTACCATAATATTCACCGAATCTGACAAAACTGGGGGAACAATGGATCAGAGTTGGCTTTGATCTTTATGAACTACAGCAGTGGTCCCCAACCTTTTTTGCGCCATGGACCGGTTATATGTCAGATAATATTTTCACGGACCGCCCTTTAAAATGTGGGGGTATATGCGATCAAATAAAATGACACGACTGGCATAAATTCAAATACAAACAGCATAAAAATAAAACTCACCATTATGTTAAATTAGTGGGAGCCCTGAGCTCCCACTAATTCAAGCCGGTCCCATCTAAGCGTAAGCGGAGACAATGACACATGAAGTGTGCTCCTGATGTCCAGTCTGCTCCGTAGCTTTGTTTTGGTCGCTGTAACCGCAGAAAATCCCGCTTTGAAAAGATAGGATGTTATAGATAGGATGCGTCTTGATCTGAATTAACCTGTGTCAAGAGGCACAGATGCACCGACTAATGTAATTGGGAGATAATACCCTAATGTTTTGTATTTTTCAAAATAAAACATCACTCAGACTCTGATCGTTGATTATATATATATA
>NW_015151019.1:561577-562933 GCF_000732505.1 Cyprinodon variegatus | reverse complement strand
TCAAACATTAGATATTTTTGACAAAATTGCAATTTTGAAATTGGCGTATATATGACTTCAGAGTCCAGGGTTGACTTTTTAAGCAATTGCTAAATAATAGTGTGTTTAAAAAGCTTGGGACACAGTCAGAGGATACAGAATTGATCATTTATAATCCCTAATAAATGAAGCACAATCAAAACAATAGCATATTTTAGGAGTTTTGGTGGAATACAATCAATTGGACAATTAGCTACACTTATGCACGATACATTATTAGACATACTACTGAACCTTTGTTCAGTAGTTGTTCAACCTTTGTTGTTCTACACCCCACTCTTACAGCTACTCCCCACAGCGGAGGCTGCCATGGACACACAGGCTAGAAAGCAGGGCTACCAATTAGTGCTTTACCAGTTATAGCACATCTAATGCTAAAGTGATACTTTTATACGTAAAATATATATTTATAAGTATAAACATTTTTAAATGATATTTAGAATCGATTTTTCAAAAGTTATCTACTGTGCCTTTAATGTTTGACTTTGTACAGTAGGTGTTATTTTGACCTTGTGTTAAAAAGAAAAATATAAGAAATAAATTAAAAATTTTTTACAAATTCCTTAGATTAAAATTTGTTGATGTTGCTTGTTGCCCTTAGAAAGAAAGTTTATGTGTTTATATCAAGCTCTTTCTATTACCTTTCTGGTTACTGTGTTCTTGTTTTTGTTTAATGATACAGAAGAAAGTAGAGTTCCTGCCTCTCAGTCTTCCTCTAAAACAACTAACACATTTTTCATTTTGTCCTCCTGAAAATCTGGATTCTTATCTATTGATTCTTTTAAGCATCTATAGTCTAAGGAAAAGTACAAATTTTCCCCCCTCAGCCCCCCCACCTGAATGTATATGATGTATTGTGATGAAAAGTTTGCACTGAAACTGAAATTTCGATTGCAATGTAAATTGTAGTTGACAATAAAGATTGATTGATTGATTATTTATTTATGATCTAGGTATAAGTTAGGTTGGGTAAATTTTAACATTTCTAGTTAAAACTTCTACATATATCTATTATTAATTAAAATCTACCTAAAGGGTTAAGAGAAGGTTCACATATACCCAAATACGATACATAAGATGCAAAAAAAATAATTAAATTCAGATTTGTGGAGAAAACTTGCTTTTAAAGTTGAGGTGTTTTGTAGTCTTTAAGAAAAGTTCTTCAAATATATCAACAGAATATACTGTCAAAAATAATAATAATAATAATAATAATAATAATAATAATAATAATAATAATAATAATAATAATAATAATAATAATAATAATAATAATAATTTCAGTTTAATATGTCCAGGATGTATTTGAATAAAAAC
>NW_015151019.1:557445-560739 GCF_000732505.1 Cyprinodon variegatus | reverse complement strand
AAAATGTACTTAGAGGTTTATAGGAAACATTTAGCTTGTGTCAAGAACATACATAAAAGTCAACAAGGTTCGCATTAACAATAATATAAAGAATAAATGTTTCAATTAAATTACTCAATCAACATAAAGAAGGGATATAAATATAAAACTAATAATAGATGCAGGCACTATGATCTAACTACAATCTCTTTAAAAAATATATATATTTAAATGATAAGTGATATTTTCTTCCTCTGGTTAGCTAATGGCATGATTTAAACATCCCTGCAGAATTTAATGGACTGACCTGCTCATTACTAAGACACTCGGAACAGACAGTCTAAAAGGGACTGTTCTGGATCACTATCATCAGTGTAGTCTAGGTTTCATCTCTACAATGACCCATCAGTCAATAATTTAACCAAAGAAGTGTAACTGGTAGTTGGGCTTAGAGGTAGAAATGTAATGATTGTGAAAATAAATGGATTGGAAGTTGAAATCAAAGGAAATAAACAGGGTGAAGTGAAAGCATTCGTTCTGACAAAGACGTGGATGTACATTAAACAGATCTTTTTGATGTACTGTAGCCATTGTTGATTTGCTTTTCAAACTCTAATTCGCTATATTACTATGTTAAACAAAGCAAACAGGAAGAAATATGATTAGTAAGAAAGCACCAACATGACTGAAAGAAGCCAGTGGTTGATTGTGAGATATAATGACAGCTACAGCCAAACTTGGATTGAAAAGTCTAAAGGATGAGAACTGGAAACGATTAGGAGCTAAATTACTGGAGATTTGTACAACACAGATTTTTACTCAAACATGTTAATATTAAAGCAGCATTTTACTTCACTGAGTATTATCTGACAGAATATGAAGTTATTTAAGTGTCTAATTTTAAGTGAGCTGCAGCTCCTACCAGCCCAGTCAGATATATTTTGTTCCACTTATCAGACCCAGTTCTATATAAGAAAAACTGTCTCAGAAATATTGTCTCCATGAGCTACCCAGTATCTCTCCATTCAAAACGCTTTCCTCCATCTTTAACAAACATTAGGTAATCAAATCTCATATTTTATGTCACTAAAGATGATGACCTTCATCCTACAAAAATGATGTCTGTTTCAGTTAATTTTAGGGAGAGTAAATACAACATATAGAACTTATACCTTATAGCATTATAATACAAGAGGGAAAACGTTATATAATTAAAGAAACCAAGATGTATTTTAACTCTCAAAAAGTCTTTATATGATTATTAAAGATTATCTATCAGGTTCAAACACCTAAAACACTGTAAGACAAGGAAAGAAAGGCACAGAGTCAGAATTGGTTTTTACTCGTGAGGAGTAAGAGACTGTACAGTTACAATCTCCTACAGTTAGAATCTCCAAACCACTCTGCCAGCCTTAAAGTTCTCCTCACAATTTATTAGAATCAGGCATTCCCTAGTTACATATCTCAGAGCTGCACTAAGGGAGGAGGGAAAAGGCTACAGCTCTCAGATAACATAAAAGTAACAATTCATTTCTGATAGACGTCAGACTTCAGTCAAGGTTGAGCTGTAGCAGCTGCTGTGTTGGACATCAGAGGTCAGAAGTTTTAATGCTGCCAGTAAGTCAACCACAACTTCCTTAAAAGCAAGCAATAAAAGGTGGTTATAATTGCATACACACAGCATACAGCTTTATGCATTATAACATTGAACAGATACATTTCTGTACAATTACTCTAACAGAATCCATAAAAAGGAAAGACCACAGTGATACAAACAAGTGCTGCTCCAAATACGTGTTATAGAAACTCAGGAGAGGAAGGGCTCCTGAAACTGTTGGATGTTTGACTTGGTAAATAAAATAATAAACTATGCAAAATTATCCCTATTATGTTAGTATAAAACTCAAAGCAAAAAAAAATCACTTTTAATACCCACTTAATAATCTATTCTATTGATTGATCTATTTAAAAAACATAATCGAGTGCTAAAACAAAGTAATAGCTCATATTAATTGGGTTTCCAGGATTTAATTCAAGATATTGTTTCCTCATTTCTACAAAGAGCTTCAGAAAGGCTTTCCAAAAACGTTCCTTAATTTTGATCCAAAAAGTTTTCTTTAACATTCTCCAAAGAGAGCAGTTGGATGTTTTGCAAAAAAAGACTCCAAAAAACTAAGAAACAGCTCATGTTAATATCTTTCATTTCCTGTTGTTTCAGGCAACTGTTCAACTTGTGGTTTAACAGAAGGAAACATTATTTGCTCACTTCTACATAGAGCTTCTCAGCTGTTTGTTATTTTCAGCTTAACTTTACTTTAACTTCATATCAGCATTATTTCTAAAACGTTCTCCTCAGTAACAGTTAAGACTCTCGTATAATTTGTCTTAATTGGTTTTAAATGTTTATAGCTTGAAATGAGGGCAGAATATTTAACTTACTGAATGAACACGTTCCAAAATAATTAAAGTAATTCCTGAAATCCATGTGTTACAGAATGATGTGATGAGCTCTGTGTCTTTTCAAGGGGGAGGAGTTGATGCAAAACTAGTTCTGCTGCTACCTTTACTTATCTGAGAGACTTAAAGACCTGCAGTAAATCAAAGACAAACACACAGGAGATTATTCAGAGACACATGGCTGCTACAATGATCAGACCTCATGAGGTTTTGATTGCTTTTCTACTCCTAATAGGGAATTGGACTGGTAAGAACAACTGATTCTTTAATAAATGTTTAAGGAAAAAGATAATTAAATAAACTACTAATCTGTTTATCTGCAGGTACTGATGGTCAAACACTGACTGAGTCTGAACCAGTGGTTAAAAGACCTGGAGAATCTCACAGACTGACCTGCAAATATTCTGGGTTTAGTAGCACTCCTTATGTAGCTTGGATCAGACAGGCAGCTGGGAAAGGACTGGAATGGATTGCCTGGATCCGCGATGACAGTGCCTACATCTACTACTCTGACTCAGTCAGAAACCGTTTCACCATCTCCAGAGAGAACAACAGATATCAGGTTTATCTGCAGATGAACAGTCTGACAGCTGGAGATTCTGCTGTTTATTACTGTGCACGACAGACACAGTGAGACAGAAAGCAGGAACACTGTACAAAAACTCCTCAGAGCATAAATAGTTTTAACAAGACACTACACTTCATCACAAGAAACACATTCAGATCTTCTCAGAGTTCAGTTTAAATGTTGTCTATAGAAGAATTGAAGAAGTAACTTTTGGACTCCCACACTGGAAAACAAAAGAGTGAAATCATCCACATTTCAAAGAATATATTTAAACTAGGCAATTAAATAAT
>NW_015151019.1:554108-555618 GCF_000732505.1 Cyprinodon variegatus | reverse complement strand
CATAAACAACGCAATATTTTCTGTAGCTCTGCAACTGCTGAATCCTAGCTCATTGATTAACCTTTTCCATATTTATCAGAATGTCCAAATGCATATCATGGTATGATTTATAAAATATGTCATAGTTTAACTCTGAAAGTAGAGAAATAAAACAAAGAATGAAAAGGACGACATTTTTTTTGTTAGAATGAAGCATCTCCATGAGCTTCTTAAACTGAAAAAAAAAAACACAGGAAGATCCAATCAGAGAATTATTTCTGTAAACTTCTATACAATGTTTTTAATTTTCTGAGAAGGTAGCCTTCAAACAATTTAACAAGAGAGAAACATTGGTCCTGAAACATGTTAAAAATGTGTATTACAATGTGAACCGTTAATTCCTTTAGTACATCTGCTTTTACCTTTTAAGTGGAGGACAAAGGATTTTACTCGTTTTTATTTGAGCACCTTCTGTGAAGCATCACACTGTGATTCATTTTTTTTAAGAAAAAAAAAATGAATCACAATTCCATTGTCGAAACTTTGAAAGAACACAGAATCATCCCATTAGTTTGAGGAGCTATATCTAGAAAGGGATCATGGATTGTTATTATTCAAAGCTTTTGAAGTTGGTTGAAATAAGGTTCAAGCAACTAAAAATGATGAACACAGTTGCTCTTTTTGTTCTCCTGTTTAAAATAATAATACATTTTTTGTCTTTTATTTGATTCCCAGAAATGGATCAGAGTTGACTGGTCTGTTCTGTAAGAGGTAACCCTGTTCATAGAGATCTGTAGCAGGTCAGTGTGTCTGAGACCATCTATTAATCCATCAATCTCTATACCTGATTGACGTTGCTTCATTGCATAGGGCTGGTGCAGATCTCCAGCTGTCTTTGGAAGGAGGATGGGGAACATTTTGGGCTTGTTGCTGGTGCCAGTTGATCTCAGGGTGACAGAGAGCCATGCAGGACAAACAACAATGCACACATATCTATGCATTCGGGCAATCTAGAGACAAACTCTTCTTTGTTGACTGTAGTGGAAAACTGAAGCATTCAGAACAACAGGGAGAAGATGCAAACTCCACTCAGAAACATCTCCAAAATTTGAATCCAATATATTGCTGTAATATACCAGTGCTACTAATTTCCCCTCAATGCATCATCTAACTGTGACATAAACTGAAGGAAGAGAAATCTTTGGCAAAAATGAACAAGGATAAACCAAAATTATAAATGCTACAGCACATATTGTTTCACCTCTATAAAGGATCCGATGCTAAGAGATACTTTTAGTTATATCTTTTTTTTTCAAGTTGTTTTATTAAATTTCATAAACTTATAATTTCTTGCAAAGTCTGATGTAAATAGCAGAACATTGATTGGCCACTTTTCTATTATGCAAATTTAGTTTTCATATAGTTGCTTTAGTGCTGTAAGCTGAAACTCCAATCAGATCATCTTAAACACCATCATGTTCTCTGTAGCTCTGCTGCTGCTGCTGGTTGGTTCATGTGAGTCTGAATGAGG
>NW_015151019.1:546622-551353 GCF_000732505.1 Cyprinodon variegatus | reverse complement strand
AGAACATAATGGTTCTGTTTATCTGCAGGTACTGATGGTGAAACACTGACTCAGTCTGAACCAGTGGTTAAAATACCTGGAGAATCCCACAGACTGACCTGCACATATTCTGGGCGTAGTGGCATTCCTCACATAGATTGGATCAGACAAGCAGCGGGAAAAGGGCTGGAATGGATTGCTCATATCTACTATGACAGTAGCTACATCTACTACTCTGACTCAGTCAGAAACCGTTTCACCATCTCCAGAGAGAACAGCAGAAATGAGGTTTATCTGCAGATGAACAGTCTGACAGCTGGAGATTCTGCTGTTTATTACTGTGCTCGAGAGACACAGTGACACAGAAAGCAGGAACGCTGTACAAAAACTCCTCAGAGCATAAACAGTTTTAATAGTAAGCTAACACTAGGGGAGCCCTATGACAACAAACACATTTAGATGGAGAAGTCTCTGATGTTCTTAGTGCATTCAGAGAGTTAACATTAAAGAATCAATTTCCAGATAGTTTAAGGCTTAAAGTCTTTTAAAATGTTTTAAAACCATTGAGTAGTTTAAAATGTACCTCTCAGAAAGAGCTGTTAACATCATAATTTGCTAGATTAAATAAGGATTTAAAAAAAAATGGATGTTTCAGATGAAATTTGGAGAGCTACCGGTACATAAAACCGAGCTCTGCTTTAGACATTCTTTGTTGTTTGTTGATTTGATTTCTGTCATCAGTGGTTCAACAAAAATATTCTTTTTTTCTTCCTTAAACCCAAATTTGCATTGTCCTCAAGTATTGTGGTTTAAATAATATATTTAGTTTAAATTTAAATGATTGATTTATCTTTTCAAAAAAATGACTAATGTTGTAATGTTACTCTTGGTCTAAAATTGAACAAAGAAAATAACAGCTGTAAAGCTTTATTGTATTTTGACCTATTTGATGGATATTGGATTGTATAGGTGAAGTTTATTTAAGGGCTGTTTACTATTTTTCAGTTAGTAGGAAACAGGGTTGTGCTAACTGTTTGCAAAACGCCAGGAATGGATTTCACTAAACTTGCAAGGCAACATGGTTTTAAGATCATTTCAAGTTGTCCTTGTACTGTACTACAGTGGAGGAGTGTTGAACCACTGCTCAAATGAACAGTGCAGTTATTTTTGTTGATAGTGTAGGGAAGGCAGACAAAGTAATCCTAAAAGGTATTGTTGTAAATCATGTTTTTTTTGTCTGTCTACCCACTGAGCACACCCACTAAAAAAAGTCAAACATTCCCACATTGATTAATGATGAACTGCTGGTGAGAGAACTGTTCATGCATTGGAAAAGGATTTCCCCGATTAGAAAAATGCCATTTTGTCACAAGTCACTACCGTTGAAACTAGTCACTTCACATAAAAGACAGGTCCTGCAGATTTTGAATAAAAAGGATGAAGATCTTAATACAGTGTTTCATGTACATGTGGATGACTACNAAAAAGAAATCTATGAACAGGCCAGAACTTTCTACCATTCAGAAATTTGCCAAATCTATCAGACTGTTTCTGCAGTTTCTTTAGTCTAACTGTTAATCTTTATGTTACCTTACTGACAAACTTCAGTTTGGTTCTTAGCTTTATTTTATTGAGGCATTTATTTCTAGTTGTTGGTTGTACACATTATCCTACTGATACTTTCAGACTAATATTAAAATATAAAATTATTATGATATATATTATAATATATATTTCCTATCCATTTGAACCTAAACCATGTTATTCAACTCAGTATTTTTGATAATTCAAGTTCTCCAGTCTTGATGGCAAGTATGTTAATAAGAAGAATCTATGTATGTTTGTATTTATGCATGTCTGTCTGTCCATCAGTTAATTTATTATTTGAGACTGTTAAGCATTCCTACAGTATAAGTACTTGTAAAGATGTTTAATCTCTCATTCATCAAATTAAACACCAATGTTTATACCACATTCCGAGTTCTATTCAAGTTTAATATATCTACTAAAATCAAATATATCTTTGCATTTTTTCACACCTGAACATTTATTTTTATTCTGTCTACACCTTTACAGGAAGTTATTAAATTAATAAGCCCTGGTTCTTCCTTGTTCCTGTACTGTCAAGATTTGTTCTGAGGTTTTTGTGAGGACCCAAATGCAGAGGCTGACAAGCAAGGGTGAGTTATTTTCATATTTAATTAAATAACAGGCAGCAGAAACGTGTATCCAAAAATCCAACTTAAAAATGTTAAACAAAAACAGGTATCCAAAAATCCAACATAAAAATTAAACACAAACCAGAACCATGGAGACATTAGGGGAAAACCATCAAGGAGCCAGGGTGAGAAAAGGTAAGACGGGGAACCAGCAAGGAGGGACTGCAGAGGGAGTGTATTTATGGCTGACTGAACAAAGGTAGGACTAATGAGCTGATAAGGAGCAGGTGTGACTAGAGCTGACGAGGAAGCCAAGGGAAAAGAAAACACAAGGGGGCAACAGAGGACAGACAAAGAAAAACCTAAGAAACTTAAATGAATCTAGAACACACCAATAAAGCTAGAAAACAAGGAAAGACCTGGATGAACTTGAAACTGAAAACTTAGAGAGAAACCAACAGAACCAAGATCAGTACATGTACATAGCGAACATGTGCAATATTGTATCTGCGGTCAGCTTTAGGATGATATATGTAGATTTAAGGCGAGGAGCCAGAATGAAAAATTGTGCTTTATATTAATAGTTATATATTTTGATAATGAACATTTTAACAGTAATGTGTTTACATAAAGATGACAGAAAGAAAAACTGTGTTAAGAAAAATCTAAACTAAAATAGATATGGTTTAAATTTCATTCTGACTTCCTAAAGTTAACCTCGAACAAATTGAAACTGATTAAAAATCATGCAGCATAAGAGACTTGATGACCTTTAGAGCATTGTTTGGAAAGAAGCTTCATTTACATCTAAAAAAATAAATAAATGATACTCCTCAATCTTATACTATTCATATTGAGCGAGTTCATATTTTACTTGGTAAAATTAAAACTAATAATATGCAAAGTTTCTTCTTGACAGTTTCAAGTATCATTGGAATGGAAAACATAAGCAAAGACATGTAAACACAATGTGTAATTTCATTCATTCTAGCTGTGAATTTTATAATATTTTCATAATTTCATGTAACAATAATAAAAACCAAGAATAAAATCTTTAAGGCATGTAAAACAAAAAAAACAATCAGTTTTCCAGGCCTTTGTTCAAGATGTGGTTTCCTCACTATTTCAATAATTTGAAGCATTGTGTTAAATATATATAAGTTATTTAAACATTCCGGAATGTTTTTGTTCCTTGTGTGAAAATGAGACACCTACCCTTCCAAAGAACATTTAGAGGGCTTAAAAAATAGAAACAGCTTGATATATATTTCCTATTGTTTTCAAACTTCTGTTCAACATGTGGTTTAACTGAATAAGTTATTGTGTACCAGCTTCTACAGAGAGTTTGACAATTAATATAACTTTCTGAGTTGCTTTATGTGCAATAATGATTGTAAAGAAAAAGAAAAAAGGATCACAGGCCTTATTTTATAGCTTCTTTGGCTTTATATAACAGTATTTCTAAAGTGTTCTGGTGCTTAGTATAAACACTCATTGTTTTTAAATCTTTGTATAGTTAATATGTTATGTTGAAATAATTAACAATATCCTGAAATCAAATGTGTACAGAAAAAACAAGATTAATTCTGTTTCGTTTCCAGAGGGAGGAGTTGATGCAAAACTTCTGCTGTTTCTATCTTTCCATGTCTGACAGAGATAAAGACCTACAGTAAATCAGACACAAACTGCAGACTGAGCAGAGACACATGGCTGCTACCATGATCAGACAGGTTCTGATTGCTTTTCTCATCCTGACAGTTACCTGGTCAGGTAAGAATAAACAATCCTGAGGAGCCTGTTAAGTAATAAATACAGAACAATAAGGTTCAGAACATAATGGTTCTGTTTATCTGCAGGTACTGATGGTGAAACACTGACTGAGTCTGAACCAGTGGTTAAAAGACCTGGAGAATTCCACAGACTTACCTGCACATATTCTGGGCGTAGTGGCAATCCTTACATAGTTTGGATCAGACAAGCACCTGGGAAAGGACTGGAATGGATTGTTTGGATCAGCGATGACAGTGCCTACATCCACTACTCTGACTCAGTCAGACACCGTTTCACCGCTTCCAGAGAGAACAGCAGAAATCAGGTTTATTTGCAGATGAACAGTCTGACAGCTGGAGATTCTGCTGTTTATTACTGTGCTCGAGAGGCACAGTGACACAGAGAGCAGGAACGCTGTACAAAAACTCCTCAGAGCATAAACAGTTTTAACAGTAAGTCAACACTAGGGGAGCCCTAACACCACTTATCACAATAAACACATTTAGATGGAAAAGTCTCTGATGTTCTTAGTGCATTCAGAGAGTTAAAATTAAAGAAATAATTTCCAGATAGTTTAAGGCTCCAACTCTTAAAAAGACTTCAACAAAAATATTCTTTCTTCCTCAACAAAAATTTGCATCATCCTCAAGTATTGTGGTTTAGGTACTATATTTTGTTTACATTTAAATAACTGATTTATATTTCCATAAAATGACTAATATTGTAATGTTATTCTTGGTCAAAAATTGAACAAAAAATTGTCAGGCCTCGGCCTCTTCTGTTTACCTTCACAGGTGTCTGTCGTTGACTGGAGGGCGGGGCA
>NW_015151019.1:539502-541359 GCF_000732505.1 Cyprinodon variegatus | reverse complement strand
CTGCTGGATCCTGTGAGTCTAAACGAGTCAGAAATATTTACAGTAGAATCATTCCAGATTGTCTTTGTACTGTTCTCACTCTGATGTCCATTTCTGTTTCTATAGATGTGAAATCTGAACAGCTGACACAGCCAGCTTCTTTAACTCTGCAGCCAGGTCAGCATCTGACCATGGACTGCCAGGTTTCCTATTCTCTTAGCAGCTTCCCAACAGCTTGGATCAGACAACCTTCAGGGAAAGGACTGGAATGGATTGGCAGAGCTGGAGAAGGATGGAGCACGATCTATAAAGATTCACTCAAGAACAAGTTCAGCATCAGCTTTGTTTCTTCTAGTAAAACAGTGACTCTGAAAGGACAGAATATGCAGCCTGAAGACTCTGCTGTCTATTACTGTGCCAGAGAGAGACATTGTGACACAAACAAGCAGCAGAGCTGTACAAAAACCTAAACCTGAGTGTATTATAATTCATCAACTACGGGTGGTGCTATTAGGCCACAAATGAATTCAAAGTTTTATAAGGGACATTATTGCAATGTCACATTCTCTGTGTGCATCTCAAACAAACATTACAATGAAGTCATAAAACTTGGAATCAAGTTAATTTGTAATATTTAATGTTGATAGGTTGGCTAACTATATTACATATAATCATATTACAAAAGTGAAAAATATAAAAGGTTTAAAAGTAAAAATGTAGCCTTATTTATAATTGTTTGGCAAGGGAGCTGCCATGTTGCATTATTCTGTGTGTCAGTGTGCCCCAGTTAATATTGCAAATTTAATAATCTATTGACAATAAAAAAAAAAAAAAAAACCAACAAACATGTAACAGAGATTGTTAAACAAAGCATTAGCACATATCAATTAGGGTTCTTTGAGTCTAAAAAGTAGTCAGTCGTCACAAACAGACCTAAAATTTAAGAAATATTACAAACCTAAATTCAGAAGGTTTAAAAAACACCCATAAAAAAACATTTACAATTTCCTGTATTTTCAGGCTCCAGTTCAATACAGGTGTAACAAAGGAAATAATATTTTCTCACTTCTACAAAGAGCTTCTCAGCTGGTTTGTTATTTTAATCTAACAGATGTCTGAGTTGCTTTACGTGTCCAAATACTCCTGAATCCAAATAATGGATTATCCACCTTATCGCCACCCTAAATTCATAATAGCATAGTTTCTAAAGCCTCCACCTCCGACACAGTTTGGATTTGTTTTGATTGGTTTTAATTTTTTTCAGCTTGGAATTAATAAGGAATATGTATCTTGAAGCATCATCATGTTTCAAAATGATAACAAAATAATTCCTCAAATCAAATGTTAACAGAATGATGAGTCACTGTATGTGTCTTTCCAATAGGGAGGAGTATATGCAAAATTTGTTCTACTTCTACCTTCACATGTCTGAGGGAGTTAAAGAGTTCAGAACTGCTGTTAATCAGAGTCTAAGACACAGTAAACTGAGCAGAGACACATGGCTGCTACAATGATCAGACCTCATGAGGTTCTGATTGCTTTTATGATCCTAACAGTAAACTGGACAGGTAAGAACAACTGATTCTTCTTTAATGTGTAATAGAATAAATAATCAAATTGTTTAATAAACTTATGATCTGATTGTCTGCAGGCACTGATGGTCAAACACTGACTGAGTCTGAACCAGTGGTTAAAAGACCTGGAGAATCCCACAGACTGACCTGCAAATATTCTGGGTTTAGTAGCACTCCTCATGTAGCTTGGATCAGACAGGCAGCCGGGAAAGGACTAGAATGGATTGCTAGGATCCTCAGCAGTGGTGGCAGCATCTACTACTCTGACTCAGTCAGAAACCGTTTTACCATCTCCAGAGAGAAC
>NW_015151019.1:535223-538304 GCF_000732505.1 Cyprinodon variegatus | reverse complement strand
AATGAAAAGGAAAACATTTTTTTTGTTAGAATGAAGCATCTCCATGAGCTTCTTTAACAGAAAAATCAACACAGGAAGATCCAATCAGAGAAACTTTAACTTTTGTAAGAGCAAAGGAATTATTTTTGTAAACTTCTCACCAACCACAGCAGCAGCACCCTCTAGTGCAGGGGTAACCGGTCGGAATAAAGAAAATAATCAACCAGTAAAGGTCCAGAGACATATTTTTATTATAATCTGTTACTTTAAACAGAATTTAACAATGAATTAAAAAACAGGTTTTTGTGCATCTGTGTTATACATTGAATTTTTAAACAAAAATATATTAAAAATAAAAAAGAAAATGTTTCCATTTTAAAATCTAAAGTGTTCTATCAAATAGAGAACAACAATCAGTCAGTTTGGTATATAGATCATTTCCTGATTCACATATTTTATAAAAACATGAACTGACCGTTTGATTATTTTATTTTTATTTTCTATGGCTTAATGAGAGAAGTGGACTTTACGCTTCCCTGCAAGCCTACAGTAGATCCATATTTATTTTTGATTATGTTCATGGTGGAGAATCCTGCTTCACAGCAGCAGGTTGAGCCAAACATACTCAAAATGTGCAGGGTCATCTTTGAACACGCCATTTCACTTTTCTCTCACTAGTTCACTGCAGTTCTTGCGGCTGTCCACACTTTCTCTGCTTTCTTTTTCTTATCGTCTTCTCCTTCTTCCCATCGCCCGGCTTGCCACAGGTTTGCCTGCTGTGTCTAAAAGTGTAGAATGTAGAATTCTGGCTGGCTTGCCGAATATGAAAGCAATTCGACTGTCCTATGTAGTCTTATTTGTGGCCTGATGCTCGCTTGGCCACACAGAGAATGCAGCATGTAGACAGGGTGTCTACACGCTGGAAGTCACGTACGAATCTTAGCAAAAAACAGGGTTCCCAGTGGCTAACTCGCATGCAATCAGGTCATAACTAAAGAGATTTTGACAGGGCATCTTGTCGGGTGGGAGTAACCTCTGGCCTTGACCAGTACACGTGAATTCCAGGAAGATTTCGACAGAGCATCCAGTAGTGCACTGCAGAACGCTAATCCATGACCTCCAAAGGGATGTGTAAACAGTCTGACAGCTGGAGATTCTGCTGTTTATTACTGTGCTTGAGAGACACAGTGACACAAAGAGCAGAAAAGCTGTACAAAAACTCCTGAGAATAAATAGTTTTAATAGTAAGCCAACACTAGGGGAGCCCTAACACTGCTTATCACAATAAACACATTTAGATGGAGAAGCTTCTGAGGTTATTAGTGCATTCAGACAGTTAACATTAAAAAAAATAATTTCCAGATAGGTTAAGGTTCAAAATCTTAAAAAAAAATAACTTTGTAAAAACCATTCAGAAAAGTGAAACATGAAAGTTGGAGCATTACAGAGGTAATGAAAAGGCTTCAACACATATGAACCATTTCTCTTTGTTGTTTTATCATAATTCTAGATAACATAGATGATCAACATGTAAGGCATTGTTAAAAAAGGTCACTTCAGATAAAATGAAACAGTTTGATATTATTCAATCAACAGATTTGAAAAAAATCTATCTGATGGAAATGAAAACAGTTTTCTTTCTGTCTTTCTTTCTTTCATTCATTCATTCATTCATTCACCAGGAGTAGTGAAATCTAATATCAGCAAACAAACTCAGATATATTTTAAACTCCAGAATCGGGACAAAGGGGTTTAAAAGTTGTCAAACGTCTTCAGGAACATTTATACATCTGCACTCCTGGAGGAGCTAGGATTTTGATCAGTGCAAACAAGGAGCAGAGCTGTACAAAAACCTAAACCTGAGCCGATCATCATTCATCAACCAAAGGAGGCGCTTTAAGACCACAAATTAAGTTTTATAAGGGAAAGCATTGCAATGTCACATTCTCTGTGTAAACTTCAAAGAAACAGAACAATGAAGTCATAAAGTATAAAATCTAGTAAACTTGCAATATTTAATTAATAATGAATCATTTGTTTGAAAATGGACTTCTCTTCACCATATTGACACTGATTCAAAAATAACTCAGTAAATTCTGGTTCAGCAGCTCTTTACTGCTGACTTGTGTTCAGAATCCACATTATAAGTTAAATTTAATCATCATCTCAAAGATACGAATTTGGAGCATGTCCTTGTTAAACACCTTGGATTATTTGATCAAAGATTACAAAGTTTGTTGTATAAATACCTTTTACCTATGACCTTTCTTGTTACTGTGTTCTTGTTTTTGTTTATTGATACAGAAGAAAGTAGAGTTCCTGCCTCTCAGTCTCCTCTAAAACAACTAACACATTTTGTCCTCTTACAAATCTGGGTTCTTATGTACTGATACTTTTAAAAATCTATCGTCTAAGGAAAAGTACCCCCCACCCGAATGTATATGATGTTTTGTGATGAACGGTTTGTACTGAAACTGAAATTTCAATTGCAATGTAAATTGTAGTTGACAATAAAGATTGATTTGATTAATTGATTATTTATCCGATCTAGGCTGAAGTTAGCTTTGGTAATTTTTAACATTTCTAGTTGCAACTTCTACATATATCTATTATTAATTAAAACTTACCTAAAGGGTTAAGAGAAAGTATGACCTATACCCAAATATTGGTAGGATTTAACATTAATATATGAGACTGCATGTGTAATTTGATTTTTTATTTTTTTTTTAGATAAGATGCAAAAAAATCAATAAATTCAGTCTTATAGAGAAATTTACAATACACATGAAATATTGTATAATCTTTGAGAAAAGTTGTTCAATATAACAACAGAATATGCTGTTAAAAATAAAACTAATTTCAGTTTTATATGTCCAGGATGTATTTGAATAAAACATTGGATAAAATATACATTCTCATAATCACATTAGAAAGGAAACTTAATAAAATAAAAAACAAATCTTATCTGTCTTGATTATAGCATATTAGAAAACTGTTTTTTCTGATATGGCTGGGTTTGTTTTATGCAAATCAGAACAGTTGGGTTTTAAAGTCTTGATCTGATGCTGTGAGGCTGCAGAAGAAGAGAAACTCCCATCAGAT
>NW_015151019.1:532126-532965 GCF_000732505.1 Cyprinodon variegatus | reverse complement strand
ACATGTTAAAGCCTCCCCTAGAATTCCATGGGGGGGAGGCATGGAGGGAACACTGCCTAAGAGAGTCCACGTCAATTTCTGACAATTTACGGGAGTTTTCGGCAAAGCCTACAAATTGTCGTAAACTGCCGCTAACCTGAAGTTCCACAACAATCTACAGTGCCGCATATTGACGAAAATCCCACTTTTCATGCAGTGTAACAGGTGCTAAACTTGACCTGTTTGAGTCAGGGGACCCCAAAGATCTATATACTACTTTCAGTCATTCACCCTTTCACACACTGATGATGTCAAGCTATGCTGTAGCCACAGCTGCCCTGAGAACACTGACAGACGCGAGGCTACTCTGTACAGGCAGCACTGAGCCCTCTGCCCACAATCAGTAGGAAATGTGGGTGAAGTTACGTGCCCAAGCCCACAATGGCCAAGACAGACAACGCTGGGGTTCCAATCGGTGACCCTCTAGTTGGAGAATAAACTGCTTCCTATGTCACCATTGCCTATAAGAATTGGTTGGTGTCCAGTATCAAACATATGTCTATTATTATCACTGTTAGGTTTATTCATTGATGATTATAAAATTAATGTCTGTGTGTGCTTATGAAACATTTGAGCAAGGGGATGCTCCACTGTGTATTGTGATTCAGTCAGGAGACCATCCTGCCTTGTCATCCTGGTGGAGCATCCTGTCTTTATGAACTGATCAATTGTTCTGTCAGAACAAATACTGTTTTGTAACTATGTGTTATGTTCTGTTAATAAAAGACGGCTGCAGGAGAGGATTCGGAGAAAGACAGCTTGAAGTTGGGTTGGGCTTTTTCTTTCCGCTCCTGCAGAAG
>NW_015151019.1:526842-528539 GCF_000732505.1 Cyprinodon variegatus | reverse complement strand
ACAGAGTCTTATAAAGGCATACAGTTCTTAATACTTAATGAAATGCATGCAGATAAATTCGTTCTCATATACTTATTTTTGCATTCTTTACAAATGTTTAAACACTTTTTGAAACAGAAGCTGCTGGTTTTGGTAAACCTATTTTCCACAAATGTGCTGATTGTGTTGCACAATAGTGTTACTATTAGTCACATTACCTTACATTTAGAAAACAACAGCCAGATAGATACTTTTTTGTCCTTTGTGTTAAAGATGGGCTATTCAAATACAGGCATTTTTTATTTTTGCAATATTGATTTTGGTTGTCGTTTGTGAAAAATGTGCTTGTTACACAAAGATGTTCAATTTTGGAGAATATAATGCAAATACATTTGTATAAAATAAATCAGTGTATATTTGTGTGTTTTATTTGTAATTTGTACCACTAAAAATGCTAGTTTTCAGACAAAATGAATAGCATTGTTATTGGACAAAAAATATAATTCTATCACACCAACTTTACAAAGATGCTTTGATAAAATAGTTGCTTCACTTACCATAATACTCACTGAATCTGACAAAACTAGGAGAACAATGGATCACTGTTGGCTATGATCTTTATGAACTATAGTGCTTATGTTGTTTATTGAGATTGATAAAAAAATAAATAAAAAAAACTGGGTTGGTTCTCATCCATTCATCCTTTAGTCTATATACTCCTTGTCCTTTCTTGGTTCACGGAAGGCTAGTAGTGATCTCCAGCTGTTTTTGGGTAATGGCAACACAAAGATACACAGGAAAACAATAATGCACACACACTTATACCTATAGACCATCTATATGAATGATGCTAACTATAGGAAGACAAAACCAAAAGAGCGGCCAGAAGAATAGATCATTTAAAGCTCTTAAAAGTACAATTTCAGGGAAAATTAAATCAGATTGAATTTTCTCTTTAATACCATTTGGTTGCAGATGATGTTAAATATGCCCCAAGAACAAACAGATATTTTTGACAAAATTGCAATTTTGAAATTGGCGTATATTTGACTTCAGAGTCCAGGGTTGACTTTTTGAGCAATTGCTGAATAATAGTGTGATTAAAAAACTTGGGACACAGTAAGAGGATACAGAACTGATAATTTAAAATCACTTATAAATGAAGCACAATCAAAACAATAGCGTATTTTAGTAGTTCTGGTGGAATACAATGAATTGGACAATTACATACACTTATGCATGATACATTATTAGACATACTACTGAACCTAAGAGAAAACTGTAGACCAATCGTTGTTGCAGACCACAGAAGTTTGTTCTTGTTCTTGTGGTGACAAGTCTAAAAATAATTTTGTTTCTTTTGCCCTGAGAGAACAAAATTAAACCCCAGGAGAAGCTCTGATGCCAAAGTCCCATACACTGCACAAAAAAGAAAACACATCAACACAGTGTCAGATATGTTATTAAAAAATGCACTGAAAATACATTCTGAATAAAAGGGAACTGTCATACTCCCAGTCCTGGGTGCAGGCTGGGGTTTTGCTTTTCCTTTTTTCTCTCTCTGCAGGGCTGGATGGGCAGGTGCTCCTCATCAGCTGATTTCCACCCTTTTTAAGGAGCTGGAACCAGGAGGAGGGCGTCAGTTCGTTAATGCTTCAGCGTTGGTACAACTGATCCTGAACCAAGCCTTGAACCTAAGCCTTGAACCTAAGCCTTGA
>NW_015151019.1:523299-524516 GCF_000732505.1 Cyprinodon variegatus | reverse complement strand
TACTCTCTTCCCCTCCTGGCATCAGCCTTCGATACGGTTCGGGGAGCCACGTTGTTCACTAAACTGGACCTCCGCAATGCTTATCACTTGGTCCGGATTCGAGAGGGGGATGAGTGGAAGACGGCGTTCAAGACCCCCATCGGCCACTTTGAATATTTGGTCATGCCATTTGGTCTGACCAACGCCCCTGCTGTTTTCCAGACTCTCATAAACGACATTCTCAGAGACTTCATTAATCAATTTGTCTTTGTGTACATTGATGATATACTTATCTTTTCTAAGGATCCAC
Organism: Cyprinodon variegatus; assembly: GCF_000732505.1. NCBI lineage: Eukaryota > Metazoa > Chordata > Actinopteri > Cyprinodontiformes > Cyprinodontidae > Cyprinodon > Cyprinodon variegatus. The sequence continues at coordinate 524,227 of NW_015151019.1, read as the reverse complement.
TACAACACAAGCAGCATGTCCGTTTGGTCCTACAGCGCCTCCTGGAAAATCGACTCTTCGTAAAGGCAGAGAAATGTGAGTTCCACCAAGAATCCATCAGCTTCCTCGGTTTCATCTTTGAGGGTGGACAGGTGAAGACAGATCCCAGAAAGGTCAAGGCCGTTACTGATTGGCCCACTCCCACGTCCCGAAAGCAGCTTCAGCGCTTCCTCGGGTTTGCAAACTTCTATAGAGTGTTCATCAAGAACTACAGTGTCATTGTTTCCCCTCTTACAGCTCTCACTTCGACCAAGAGGACGTTCCTGTGGTCTTCAGAAGCAGATCAGGCCTTCAGACTCCTTAAGGAGAGATTCTCTCAGGCCCCCATCCTCACCTACCCTGATCCACTGGTCCAGTTCACTCTGGAGGTTGACGCCTCAGACACAGGAGTTGGAGCGGTTCTGTCCCAGATGTCAGCCTCCGACGGGAAACTCCATCCCTGCGCCTTCTTCTCTAGACGCTTCTCTTCTGCAGAACGAAACTACGACGTGGGAGATCGAGAGCTTCTGGCTGTCAAGCTGGCCTTGGAGGAATGGCGCCACTGGCTGGAGGGGACAGAGTTACCCATCATCATTTGGACCGACCACAAGAACCTCTCCTACATCCAGTCCGCCAAACGTCTGAACTCCCGCCAGAGTCGTTGGTCTCTGTTTTTCTCTCGTTTCAACTTCACCATCACTTATCGCCCTGGCTCTAAGAATACTAAGCCTGATGCCCTGTCCCGGCTATTCTCGTCCTCTGAGGACCCTGGAGATCCAGAAACCATTATCCCTGAGTCCTGTGTTGTGGGAGCTATCTCCTGGGAGCTAGAGAGACAGTTGCAGCAAGCACTGGTGGGTGAACCAGACCCCGGAGGCGGCCCCTCACGAAGCCGCTATGTGCCCTCCAC
>NW_015151019.1:517134-520203 GCF_000732505.1 Cyprinodon variegatus | reverse complement strand
TGGAGAGGAAGCAACATGTCTTCAAACCTTGGAAACCAAGTCAGGTGGATTGTTTTTTAAACTTTTACGGAATTACCAAATGTAAAAATTCTCTCAAAAACATGTAAAACAATTTTCAGGAACAACAGAAATACTGGAAAAGGTGGTTACTTACTTTATTTATACAGTATTAAGGACAAATTGCACTAAAAACAGATTGACATACAGGAAAACTTAGATAAAAATCAAAAGTATTGCATTAACTATTACTATCTCACCGCAGCTCATGTAATTTATTGTAGTTGGTATTTACAGGCCAACTTCAGTAGATGTAATTTTTTATACCTCATTTATGAACATTTAAAAAAGCTGAACAAATTATGCAGAGATTTTATAGTTCTTTAGATATTTCAATATAGATTGAATACGTCCTACTGGTATTAATAAACCAAAGAAATTCTTTTCATGTTATCTCAGGCATTTCGGGTCACAATTTAGACCTCATAGCCTAAAAGCTAAATAAAAAAGATATTTAGAAAAAGTTGAAAGAAGATTTCTTACAAAATACCAAAAAGACATCATCTTCCTTTTGATGCAGAGTTGGAAAAATGACTGGAATTATCCTACATTAATTAAATAAATTTTGTGTGAAGTTGCAAGATACAATCAACAATGTTAAATATACATTTATTAAAACATTTAGCAATCCCTATAAAAGGCGTTTTTCCTGGTTGAAAGATGAAATATGGAACTTGATGAAGAGGAGAAATTAATTACTTAAAAGTGATTTAAAATCTCTGCGATATGCGGCTGCTTATAGATTGTCGCAACAAAGTAGTTAAAGGGTTCAGAGCCACTAAGGCCAAATTCTTTATTCATTTAATAACACAAGCAAAAGGAAATAGTCATTTTGAATGGAAACTTTTCAACGAGGGAAAGAGAAATGCATAAACAATTATGCTATCAATATTATGTATCATTAGCTGACTCAGCAAGAAATAATAGTAAAAAATGCCTTTATTGTGTACTTCAAAGATTCTTTAAAAAAAACTGGCAGCTGTCATGTTGGGTTCAAGGCGTCTAACCCACATGCAGAAACCAGTCTTAAGTCAAGGAAAAAGTTAAATGATTTATTGACAATGTTACAGGTTATGGAGTACAGGTTCTGGGTTCTTCTGACAGGTCACGGCAGGGAAGCCACTGAGGAGGACAGAGCAGTTAGAACGGATCCAGGAAATTTGCAGTTTACTGATGACGGGGATAAATACCTGCTCAGAGAGGATTCTGATCTGCAGGGGGGGAACCTTGTGAGTCCAGAGGCTAGTCGGCAGGCAGAGGGCTGAGGGCAGAGGCAGAGACTGAGACTGAGTGCAGGCAGGCACATTCCAGGCAGAGATTTCTATCTCCTGAGTTTCAGGTTTCCAGGCAAGTCAGGATCTGTGAGGCAGGGAGAAACAAGGTCAGACAGGTTCACAAAATCAGGGTCTAGATCAGGCAGGCTGGCTCACGTTTTGCTAACCATTACTGGCAAACACTCTGGCAGGGAAGTGTCAGCCTCCTCCTCCTTAAGTAGGTCATCTAATGAGCAAACAGGAAACAGGTGTGTAGGAGAAGCTCATGCCCTCAGGAGGAAGATCTCCGGCGCCCTCTGGTGGAGAAAGTGGACAAGCCTCCAGATCCCAACAGCAGCTACTTTACATTTGGCATAGAATTGGAGATAAAAACCTGAATATTAGGAAATGCCTTATAAACGCACGCCAGAGTGTTCACGAGCCCATGTCTCCTCGTGCATGCTCTGTTTAAAAGTTGCTGTTTGCTGTTTACTTTCCAAAAGAAGATTTGCAATTTTTCCACTATGTCAAACTCACCACTGGGAAGTGAAAATCAGAAACAATGACTCTTCCATGAGTTAACTGATAAGGTACTCATGATAGCACCAAAGCAAGAGAATTTCATTTACCAGCAGTTAATAAAAAATATGAGTTCATCTTTCTTTTTTTCTGTTGAATTCTCCTTTGTTATACCAAGTTAATCAGCATAGTTTACCTTGACTTGTGTGATAGTCACAGGCTGAGTTGGAAATCTTAGAATTTCAAGAGTAGGGTTTGACACCAAAAACGAGAATCAGTTGGAGCCATTGCAAACTTTTCAGTTCTCCCAGAATCGTTACAATTTTTAATCTTCAGTTCCTAATTTTAATATCCAGTCTGCCAATGAAAATAAGACTGAGCACGTAAACTTATCACCATAATGATTGACAATTGGGAGGACCACATATTTTGATGACCTCCACTGCACCTTCAAGCAAGGTCTCAGGGGAGGAAGTTCTTAAAATTCTTAAATGAATACAAATCAGAAAGTCAAATGAAATATATGGGCATGATTCTGTAATTTTACGGAATTTCCACCACCGTAGGCGAACCACTTAAACAGTAATACATAAATTTATTCCAGATGCGTTCTTTTGCGACTATGAAATCCACAAAGGAGGAGACCACACTGGACTAGCCAATTATAGACCAGTTATCATCCTACCAGTTGTATCTAAGGTAGTAGAAAAGGTAAGGGCAAACCAACTGATGGTACATGTGCCCTATGAAGACCACTCCCTGAATCCAGTGCAATAACGCAACCAAGCTCTTCACATCTTCATTATTGCATAATAAAATGGGCTCATTCAAGTAATACAGCTCTTTAACTATTGCAAAGTCTTTATTAACAGGCAGTCAAAATATTTCATATTAAACCTTACTCTTATCACTACTGTAAGATTGTTAACAAATACAAATTTAACACATGAAAATGTCATTTCTTTTGTTAATGTAAATGTGGTTTATGGGAAATGTTGTGTCCTTGCACCAACGCCGCCCAAAGAGTTTGTGAAATCACATAATGTGGAAGATGCTTGGTCCATCCGAGACTTCCCTAGCAGAGACTGCTGTCAACTGCTTATTCATCAGAGCAGCAGGGCTGTGGAATTCTTTAACCTCTTACACCCTAAGGGGGTATAAATAAAATTCTGCCTGACAAAAACACACAAAAGTAAATAACTTATAGCCTCAAAGCTATTAGATTTAAGAAGAAACTTTT
>NW_015151019.1:502955-516359 GCF_000732505.1 Cyprinodon variegatus | reverse complement strand
ACTCTTTATATAGGCAAGGCCTTGTATTGCTTGGAAACATGCAAATGGTAACCGATGATTTGGGTCGTTTGGTTCCATTGTTGTCCCTCAGCCTGTAATATCTGAAACCTGTCTATGGTTGGTGAAATTTGTAAATATGTTGCTAATCTGATCTTTTTGGTATTTGTGCTTTTGTTGTTGTGTTACTATGTTTAACTGTATCTTAGATTTTTCTGTTTGTATTTTTTTGCACATGGGTCAATTTAGAGAGTAGTAGCACTGATTAACCTTTAACCAGCTCTCACTTTGCCTCCGCCGAGGGACAACAGAGGAAGATTAGCTTGTTTCTATCAGTGAAATACAAAAATAAAACAAATAATAGTGTGTCAGAAAAAATGTATAGTTTTTAGATTTGCACCTCTTTTAAGCACACTCCAAAAAAACCAACAGCAGATCCCCAAAGTTTAGGCTTTCAAAGATCTTTCAAATCCTGGTTTTTTTTTTTTTTTTTTTATTGTTCTTTTTTCTTTGGCTTTAGAACTGACTACTTCTGTCTTTGTCTTTTACATAAAATAACAAAAAATTATAGAAATTGAGGAATAATGATGTAACATCAAAACATATAGGAAATGATCATTATAAACAAGCATGCTCTCATGAAATGCAAGATTTCTAAAAGTGTTCTTGTCTCATTCACTTAATTTTCTGAAATATACTTTAAATAGTCGTATCACTCCATCTTTAAATTCTACCATTCTACCCTTATCGTTTATGTGATTACCAGCATTAAATTCCACTAACACAGTCATACTTAAAACTACAATCAAATGTTTTTTTTAAGGTACATTTTCTTCATGCAGGGTTTTGAATAATATTTTTATCTCTTATATCTTAAATATAATTTGTGACTGGATATGTTTTGTAATTTTGATGGATTTCAACCACTTGGAACTATTTGCTTTGGCAAGAGGTTATAAATGAAAGTCCTCAACGACTAGTAACAGAAACAATCTGAGCGAACCAATCACTACATCAGCACTGCATTGAGATAATTGATTTAGTCTATGCATCCAGTCAAATGCAATTACTATGAATATTGATGTTTAATATGCTCATATTTATTGCTCAGGGCCAAGTCATCATTGTGGCTGTTGATGCAGAAAGTCTTAGGTGAGTAATGTTCAATTTCCTTGGAAAAATGATTTTTTTTTTAGATAATCTGTAATTAATAAGCACAAAAATTACAGAAGTGGGAAAAACGGGTATGTTCACTTCCTTTGCAGGGGATAAAGTCCAGATTTAAATGGCATTATTGTTTAACAGTGGTAGAGCAAGTTAATGTGTTGAATATTAGAGTATGTTAAGTAAAATTTGGAATGAAAAAATTATACATAATTATACATTTTATATGTATTTGTCCAATACTTGTTTTGTATATGGAGGCATTCGTCCTCCTTATCCTTTTAGTTTTTCTCACATGGCATTCTAGGAAATTTCACTTATTTCTTTTTTGTAAGTACTTTAGCCTTGCAAGAGCTGATGTGCTGTAGTCTACCTCCCTCAGAGAGATACTGTTATTCATAGCCACAGTGTTTATTTTTTGACCTTTGTATTTGTTGTATCTGCCTGTCCTTTGGCTGGCTTCGCAATTGGAGCTGTATCCTTAGAGACACGGCTAGGAGGATGAGATGAAAGATTCATACAGGCTCAAACAGCATGAGGGGAGGTGGCAGGGGATCTCCACCGGAGAGAGTTAATTAGTATCTCTCTTTCCAAAGCAATCACTCCGTTCTTGACATTTCATCTCACATTTTCCTGAGCAAATCTCTGTACGACTTGAGGAGATGGGCAAAGAGACAGATAGGAAGTGCTCGACCTTGGTCAGGCTGCTCCACTGCTTTCAGTGCACCTACCCCTGATAACGTTCAACATGAAAGAGTGGAATTAACTCTTAGAGCAACCGGTCCCAACAGACTGCCACCTTTCACCTGACCCGCCTTATTGGAAAGACACACACATTTTATGTACTGTCTTACAATAGAATTCACATCCCCTGATTCATTTTCCACATTTTGTCACCTTACTACCAAAGACCTTGTGGTATTTAATTGGTAATTCATGTGATCAACAGAAAGTTGTCCATATTTTTGAAGTTGAAAGAATATGAATAACAAGTTTCAAAATGTAACTTGCATTGAAAGTCTTATTTGTTTAGTCAGCCCATTCTCCCTAAGTACTCCTAGATAAAAACCAAGCAGAACCAAACAGAGAACTTTGAAGCTTGGTTGGATTAAAAGGGACATCCCAAAAACACATTGTACTGTTCAATCCATAATAAAAATGACAAACTGTATATCTATCAACATATGGAGGAGCAGCAGACAGCCAAAAGCTTAAGTAAAGGAATATTTTATGCTTATAGACAGATTCCTTTATTTTTATTTATTGAAGGCTTGCAGGGAGAAAGTAACTTTTAAAAGAAAGTCAAGTTTAGAGTATTCCATGTGATGTAAGGGACAAAAAATATGGGAAAGAATGTGCTTTAAACAGATATAATAGAATGGCATTTCTTCGTGCCGACAAAAAAGCATCTGTGAAAAGACTCAAAAACTCAACCACATACTACACTGAACCCATTCATCCAAATATACATATTTTGGAATTTTGGCTGTATTATGTTGCAGGGAAGTTTTTCTTCTCTGTCTCTGTTTTTTCTCTTTTCCCCTTAGCTATAGGAAAGAAGGATGTGCTTAAATAAAAGGCATTTAATGAAGGAAGCATGTTGGAAGTTGCAAGAAACTTTAATGAGCATAATGCATGCTTTGCAGTTTTCACAGATGATTGCAACCTCTGGCAGCGAGTGGAAATGAGTCCATTGTTGCATGGAAAAAGAGAAAAAAAGTATATGCAACTGGGACTTCACAGGTATTTTGTTCAGAGGAGTAGTATCTTTTAATGTAAGAAAGATATTTAAAATGGAACTATTCAATATTTGAGTCAACTGTACCTTTTTATTCCCAGGGCAGATCTGAGCTCCCTCCATTTATTTAAAGTTGCTGTGACATTTATTCTTGTTGTATTCCATTACTGGTCAGCCTCCAGTTTGGCTCTTTTCGTAACACTAGAGAAAAGTTTTATTTTCTTTCTCTCGTGAGGAGTCTGTGATGGTGTTTAAAGTATACTTTTGGTGGATCTTATATGATCTATCTTTAAAACAGTTGCCAATGTTCTTGCACAAATTTATCAATGCCAAGCAAGATTCAATAGGGAAGTAGCCAGGCTGGGTTATTTGGTGCCCAAGGTAGGAGTGCCCTATTTGGCTACCACTCCCTCTGGGCTCGTACTCTTCCCAAAAAAGCAACTCCAAAGATATACCTTTTTTTTATGTGGTTTAAAGGCAAAAATCTGAAGAATTAATCTAAGTTTGAGGGATAGAATTACAATATTAATATAACCAACAACTTGGAATTTGATACACATGTGATGGGTGCAAAATCATAAGCAACATAAAGCTGTACAATCAAAAACAAAGCTCAAACGTATCAAAGTTTTATTGTTGAGAAATTTCTGTTTCCATTTTATTTAATCTTGTTATAAAGAGAACTGAAACACAAGCCAGAATGAGAGGACCACCAAGATCTCACCTCAAGGAAAGTAAGTAATAGTGACTTAATTTTAGGTTTGGGCCAAGTTGGAAATGATGGTGGGCTATTTGCAAAAAGAGACCATATAAAACACCAAAACATCCCTAACATCCCCCTAGCAGCAAAGGCATTCCTGGTTTCATGATACATACATATAATTCTTCTTCCCTTTATTTTCATCCCTTCTCTGTTGCCTGTCGGCAGGAAAGGGATGGCAAGCAGCGCATCACATCCAGAAAATGCAATCCTTATCACTCTGTCATGACCTCACAAGTGGAGCCTATAAAGGGAACTGTGATAAATGGGTAAACAAATTTTATATATTGGAAATTGTAACTCTCATACATTGCACCTATAACATTAAATTGAAACTTTATCTACCAGGTTAAGTGCAGTAAGTTCACTGCTTAACACTAAACTACTCATGCTTTAGAATAAAAAAAATTGAATTTTAAAGGTATAGTAGAGGATGTTCTTTCTCTGGGTGGATCATCTAAATAAGTTGTCCTCCTAATTGTCAATACTTCTGGAGATATGTCTACGTAAGGCCGTCCTACGTGTTCGTCCCCATTTTTAGTTACCGGTATAACAGGTGTTATGTTGAGAAATACCTGGCATATTCTTAATGTTTTCATATTTCTTATGCATGGATGCCCTAAAATTGAGAGCTTTGGTGAACAGTATTCGAATGAATACGATATTTACTTGTATGGAGACACGTTTTAGTTGATAACTTAGGATAATTGTCATTGATGATGTGTGAGTTTATTACACCTTTGTATTGGCTGCCTGTTGCATGTCAGAACTGCTGTTTTCCACAATAGTTAATCTAATTAAGGCAGTTCACCTGTCTGGATATACAGTTATAATCTTCATTCTGTACGTGGCAAAGATTTGGAAATTAAATGAGAGCAGTGTCCTTCAGCTAAGAACAAAGTATAATATTTTGATAAGGCTGGAGCCGTGGATGTCTACTCATCTGCTAACATGTATGATGTAAAATAAGATGATGTGGCAGACTGTGGATGTGGAGACGTATAAAATGCCTTTTTAAAACCTTTTCATAACATGAGGACCCAAATTTGGGTCCTCAGCACTCGCCCCAAGATGGTTTTTAGACCTGTAACATATTCTCTGGGGTCTTGCCTTTATTTTGATACCAAAACAATTAAAATAAACTCTGTAGTTCTTGAGATATATTCAATTCATTTTGGGCATGTTATTTTCAAGCATATTTCTCGAAATTAGGCCTAGTGTCCATGAGGTTAACTATTAATCGGGGCCCCTTCCTGAGAGGTGAGCCCAGAGGTAAGCAGCTGCCTTCTGTACATTCTAAGCAACTTCTCTGATCTGAGTACGATTACAATTTCTATCAGAATCTGTTGTCATGTCTCCTGGTTATTTAATACATATAAGTTATGAAGTGTTATTTAAAGAGTTTGTCCAGAGTGAGCTCTTTTCAGGAAAAAGAACCAGAGATATAGAGCGTCAAGGTGCATACACAGAGTCTATCTTTAACTAATGGTGTTTTCCGCCTTGTAGTGTTAAAGGTTTACTTTTTTTGTTTGCAAAATCACGCATAATTTCATCTCCTTAAGATTTTGACAAAGTTATAATTTTTTTGCTCATTTGTTTCTGTGTTTTTGCTATAAAAACACAGAAACACTTCCAATTATAAATATCGCACAATATAATGTCTCAGAAATCTGACACACAAAGTTGACCAACTTCTCATCTTTCGCGGCTTCTCCATGGCGTGATGGTCATGTATTGTCCTCATGATAGTTTGCCTTGCAGGTAGTACATCCACACTAAAATATCGAGTTGGAAGTCAAAGTTTATTTCTATAGCGCCAATTCACAACACATGTCATCTCAAGGCACTTTACAGTTCACCCGATCATCCAGTCAGATTGATCCAAAGTTTTCTAAGGAAAACCAGTTGATTGCATCGACTCATTGACTCAAAGGCAATCCCTCACAATAAGCATGCTTGTAGCGACAGTGGAGAGGAAAAACTCCCTTTTAACAGGAAGAAACCTCCATCAGAACCAGACTCGGTGTGAGCGGCCATCTGCAGAGGCCGACTTGGGTTCAAGGAGACAGAAGCAGACATAGAAAAAAAAGCAGAGATACAAAAGGCAGCTGTAAACCAGCTCCATGTCCAGGAAACGCACACAAATTTTTTATTTAAGATTTGTTTTCCCAAAACTTGAAAGTTGGTATTATTAGAATATTGTCTGAATGAGTTTAAGCTAATCAGCAAAGGTTTACGTATCTGAACGGCAACACAGGTGCAGACATTTACCTAAAAACATGCATCTGTGAATGAAGAAGGAGTGAGATGAGCCAAATTACATATCTTATATGTCAGGGTTTTTCTTGATGAACCCAGAATGCTCACCACACACATGGAGCTAGTTTTGAAGGTTTATTGAAAGTAATGAGTTGAGGATGAAGGTAACCAAAGGCTGTACCGGGCTAGAACTGGAGGTGTAGAATGAGATTCGGAGAGAGTACTTGTAGATGCGGGGCTGTTGTTGAAGGAGTTCCTTGGACGTGGTGCTGCAGAAGCAACCAGGAAAGCAGCATGAAGAGGGTCCATAGAACGCGTGGCTGCGATGGTTCGAGATGAGCACAGAGTTAGCATAAGCTGCAGTAATCCATAGGGAAACAGCGAGAGTTCCTGGAGAGACTGAGGCTGCAGTAACCCACAGGACAACAGAGAGAGTTCTTGGTGAAGCAGAGTGCAATAAATCCACAGGACCACAGAGAGTGTTCTAGAAGATGCTAAACTGCTGTAAATTCCCAGGTGCAGACGAGAGAGTTCACAGGGCAGAAGGCAAAAGATCGAGCAGCGCAGAAACGGAAGCAAAGAACCTGACTGACTTGGGTTAGTAGTGACTGATTACGACCCGGCGGGGAAGAGCTAACTAAGGGAGGTTATTGTAGAGAGGCTGGCAGGTGGAGTGAGCATTGACTAACTGGTGCTTAACAGGTGTGACTAATTGCTGACGGAGTGGAGGCTGAGCTGTGTGAGAGGAGGAGGTGCTGAAAAATAACAGGAGGTGATAGCCAGGCCAAAACAGAGCCATGAATATATGGAATACACACTCGATGCCATATATGTTTTAAAGTTTAAAAAAAAAAAAAAATTTAAGAAGTTTTGATTTCACAGCTGCACACTCCTTTGCACTGTTACATCATATAAAATCACCATAAGATACAGTGAGGGAGTGGTTGTGTAAGAGAAAATCTAAAACATTTTCCAGGGGTGATAATACATTTTTGGGGCATTTTATAAAAAAAGGAATAACCTTCTTAAATCTCTAGTTTTTTTAACCTTGTTATTAAATACTATATATTCCCAAATAAAATAGACTTAGACAAAAAAGACTCACTTTTTGACAAACAGATCAAGAAAAGAAAGATTATGCTTGAAAGTAAGGTTCTGGAGTACAACGGAGTATTAGGGCCAGGCTATAGATTTTTTTTCTTCTATTTCGAGAATAAAGTAGTAACTTTACGATAGTAAAGTCGTAAAAATACGAAAATAAAGTCGCAATGAGAGTAGTGATAAACTTACGAGAATAAAGTCATAACATTTTGAGAATAAGGTAAATAAATTACGAGAATAAAGTCATAAAATTACGACAGAAAAAGTCACAACAAGAATAGTCATAAAATTACAAGAATAAAGTTGTAATATTAAGAGACTAAAGTCCTAACATTACGAGAAACGAGTTGTATTTAATGACAACTCTTACAAGAAGCACTTTGTTCCCTAAAATGAGGAATGTCGAGCATTTTGTAAAGTTATACTTTGGCTCTGGTTTGAAAATAAGAAAATCTTTTAGAATCACCATCAAATTGGGCAGAATGTCAAAGTGAACTCAGGATGCCAATTGGTTTAGCTGGTCGGCCGTCAAATGCTGGTCGGAACTCAAAGCTTTCTTTCTGAAACCAGTTGTGGTATGATGTGTCAGGATGGGATTCAGATTTCTAACCCACATGATGAACACAACAGAGGCAGATGAAAAGTTTGACTGTTTATTAAAACAAAGACAATGTTAATTGATAGATGCTGGGAAACACATCCGGGACTGGTCACACAGGGTTCTCTGTAGAGAGGGACAGTTTGGTTAGCCAGGATGCGGTTGATCTTGTCAGAGGAATTGAGCAGGTCTGTACCTGTGACATGATTCAGGCTAGCAGCAGAGGGAGGGAACCAGAAGGGTCCAGAGGCTAGTAGTTGGCAGAGGGCTAAGCAACGGCAGGGCTCGACTTCAGACTTATCAGTGTTCAGGTCCAGAGTTTCTTCTGATCCTCTTCTTGAGGGCGGGCAGGCAGGTTCTGACTGTAGTTTCTACAGATGAGCTCCCGAGAGCTAGCAGGTAGATTTCAGCAGAGAAACTCTTCCAGGGTTCCAGGTTTCAGTCAGGTTTCTTCCTAAGAAGCAGAGAAGACAAAAACTGATTAGGTTCAGGTTCTGCTTTCAGGGGAGTCAGAGAATCAGACAGGCTGGTTGGCTCAGGCTTTGCTAACCATAACTGGCTTAACACTCTGGCGCTGGAGTGTAGTCCTGCCGCTGCTTATATGCTGGTCTCCTGATGACTGATGAGCCGCAGGTGTGGTCGTCAGCTCAGCTCCAGGAGACCTAGGGCGCCCTCTGCTGGAGGAAGGTGGACAGACCTCCAGACCTCCAGATCCCAACATGATGACTTAATTCATAATATTACAACTTTGCTCTCATAATATTATGACTTTTTTCTGGTGATATTACAACTTTATTCTCGTAATATTACAACAATTTTTTCAAATGTTACGACTTCATTCTTGTAATATTACAACTTTATTCTCGTAATGTTACATTTTTATTCTAGTAATGTTACAACTATTTTCTCGTAATGTTACAAATTTATTCTTAAAATAAAAAAAACACAGAAAATCTCTAACCTGGCCCTAATACTCCGTCATACTGGAGACTTCATAAGAAAAAATAATTATAGTAATAGATTTTCAAAACTTTATGTTATAAATTAACATAGGTATAACCGTACTAGATTGAAATAGTCATCTAAGGGTGAAATGGAGATTGGATGATCAAACACTAACAAGAGCAGAGACTGGTCTTAGAGCCAGCGAGTGTGTGTGAGAGGAGGTTAAATGTGTTTATTGTCCCCATATCCCTGTCTGTCATGTGAAATTGGAGAAGGCAGACTATATTATTGGACACCAGTGCTGGTCCCAGCCAATGATCTGACTCTGATAGATCTCTTTAATGTGCACTTTATAGCTGGCAATCCCCTGTAGAGGATTTTTCAGAAAGCTGACAGAGTGGTTACGGGTAACCTTCTCACAAAGAGAGAGGGGCAGAAATTGCTGTTCAGAAATGACTCTGGCCTCAGAGCTTTAAAGTAAGCTTTCAGTCCTCAAAATCTCTTTGGCCAGACTGAAATAGATGAAAGAATTTCCTCACCTCTCAAGATTTCATCACGATAGGAGCCACAAAAAGACAACAACAAGTGGGAGTGTTTGTGACAATAAAAGGTGAACTGTGACACACCGCATGACCTCTGACAAGGTTTTACAGCCCTTTTTCCTGTCTATATAGAGACACACATCACAGCTTCTTTTTCTTTGTATTGAAAGGCTGGCATTATTTTTGACAGGGCAGGAGCGTCTTTGATTATTGCTGTGGAAAAAGATCTAAAGGGGTCATACAGTCAGTGATGGGCACCTAAAATAAGCCTCTGCTAGACTCGGGCTACGTTACCTATTGGCTCATTAAAACCTTTGGAGATGTGTGGGTCAGCTGAGTTCTGACAGGAGTCAGCAAGATGAATGACTTTGTCATAAACAGGAAAAAAGCCTCTGTTCCCAACACCCTGAAAGGGCAGCCACTGTCTGTAGACACAGTAGCCATGCATTTGAGGGTTGATGACACTGTCAAGCATAAATCAAAAGTCAGCGGGAGGGATCTTCATATAACTCATTTCTATGGTTTTGACATTAGTAATAATGACAGTGGAATTAGATTTTTGATTAATTTGGGATGAAATATTCTGCTGATAAGTCAAGGCATGTTTATTTATAGCATATTCAGTAACAAGCTATTTAACAGCGCTGAACATGAACATGAAAGTAGCTACATAGCTGTGAGACAATAAAGACAGCTAAATAGAATTATTGGAAACTTGATTTAATGATGATTTGGAGTTAAAAAGAATAGTCAGAAGCACTAATATTTTACTGTTATTTAAAGCATATGCACTAAGGGTTTCAGCATTTTTATAACTGATGGGGCATTTGTGCTGTCCTCGAAGATTATATTTTATAGGTTGCAAAAGATTTTAAACTGATGTTTATATTCTAGCAGCAGAACAAACCCAAACAGGGATATGAATGATGCAGTGAAACTTGTTGAAGTTTTTAAAATTCTTCGTCTCTAATAGGGATGGCGTCACATGAATTTGATGGATTGCTGTTCAGCGTTTCAATTCCAGTTTCTATTGATTCTGGATATCAATTATTTAAGCGGAAGGATCATAAATAATTACATTTTCTAAATGAGATAAAATTGTCTGAAATTCTGAAGAAATTTCCGGAACATTTGACTTTATGAAAACATTACTATAATTCAGCACATGGTTATTTTCAACTAGCAGACTGAATAAAACTAATATCCATCTTGAATGAATATTATTTTCACAAGACTACACTTTCACATGGAGCTTTCCTTTTGATAGTATCATTACAACACATTTACAAATATTGATTGTCTGATGCTGCCGGTATGTAAGCTGTATGATTAAATTTTTTTAGTGGTATGGTACTAGAGGAAGGTCGGAGCTGTAGAAAATAGAAGCGTGTTGTGCAAGGAAGGGAGAGCCGCCAGAAATGGAAGACATTGAAATTGGGCCCTAAACTTTTATGAACTTATTTTTGATAACTACTGTATTTTCCTGTTGCCTGGTCTGGTTGGTAAAGGTAAATTCTCAGCTCTGGGAGATTTCTGGCTTAGTTGTTTGGCCTTTTTGTTATTTACAGACACACAATAAGCTCAATAAATGTTGGATTGATCGAGTTTTTTCTCTTGAAAATTAAAAGGGCCCCCGTCAAGGGCCCTTAGAATAGTCCTAACTTTTTTCCCCATATGGCGCCCAGCATAATCACTCCAATTCACCTTGATTTAACTCAACCACATGTGAAGGTAGTTATGTTTTACTTTTCCGGACATGAGAACAATGACATTTTTACTTCTTCAGGAAGTTTCTTTTTTGAATATAAAAGAAATCCCAAATGATTTATAATAAACAATTACTAAGGTTACACTTAATACAATTCATAAACCTTGCAGATCCAGATAACTGTGCTTTTATTTCTATCAAGAATGCATAGGCATTGCAGGTACAGTATCTGTTAAAACATAAAAAAGGAGAAAGGCCATCAAAAGTGTTGCATGTAGCTGACTGATAATGTCCTTAATTAACATTAATCCCCACTTTAGATTGCTGCCACACAAAAACACTGTTGCACACACACTCCTTTGGATTCGTTTTTGCTGGTATCCAGAGACTTTTCCTTCCAGTCGGCAGACTGGGTATTCAAATTAGGACCTGCAGTCAAAAAATTTGAAGGATTCTGGGAGTACTGAAATTTTTGTAATGCTCCAATTGGTTCTCAGTTTTGGAGTCCAACCCTAGTCTTCTAAGATTCCCAGCTTACCCTGTGACTAGCACACAAATCAAAGTAAAGTATGATGAATAATCTTGGTATAACACAGGAGAATTTAACAAAAATAAAAAAATCCCCCTCATTTCAAAGTAATGCTCGCCTATTTTGCATACCCAAATGAAAAAGCAAATAACTGAGGAACTGTAAGCCCAAATTTTATGTGTGATACATTATTTGAAAGCTAACACCTTCTAGATTCTGAATATATACATGAAAAAACGGTTTGTACTGAAACTGAAATCTCAGTGTGAATTATAGTTGACAACAAACTGGATTGATTGATTGATATTCACAAACAATAACCTCATTATGTGGGGGATTTATTAGGAAAAATTGTTTGACAAAAAGGAAAGAATACTATATTTAACCAAAATAATGAAAGATAAAAATATAGTTTTTAATAATGAGGAATGGTGGTAGAAATCCTCAGTGTAATAACGATTACCCAGCCCCCCTTAAAAAAATCCAGTGTTTGCAGCAGAGGCGAAATAATTAGGTCACTTACAGTAAGCAAACGAAGCTCTTCAACTACTTTTCAAGGCAAAAAAGATGATGAGCATGTTGTATAGTTCATCTCAATATAACAATGACATCCCCCCAGGCACAATTAAAAATGATTTTAATACAAAGTCATCTAATTAAAGATTTCATTCCATTTCAAGCCACTTTCTCACCCATTTCTTAAGTCTGCAGCTTTAGCCGCTCTTTCATCACCAAACAATGGATTATTTGCAGCTATGAGGCTCACATCTTGATAAGGCATCAAAGTTGGTGCAGACATTTCTATCACTTATTTGAAGGAGAGAAATAGTTATTATTATCAGCTTCCCTGCTATTAGTAAGACGTCAATTGCTACTAAATGAACCTAAATTGAAGTGACACATTATAGAACTAGCTGATCAGTTCAATACATACATCTTTTTTTTTTATGTCTACTTCCTTTTTATGCTTTTTTCTTGTTGTAGTTGACTTAACCATGCAGTAACCACAATTGTTAATACTGTCCTTGTGCAAAACAACTCTTCCATCTGGGTTCTGCAACAAGTGCATGTTCTGCTAGATTCTTGATTTAAAGACATCCAAGCTTATAACTGAGAAAGTCATTAAAATTCACTGTTGCGTTTGTGACCTCTAACTCTGATCTGAATATTATCTACATCATGACCGGATATTCATTTAATAATAGCATTCTTAGTCTGTTTCAGTATAAAGCGCCATCATATTTTACTAAATAACTGATATGACAAGAGTCAGTATTAGCAATTATATCCTCAATTAATTGGATTTAAAGACACTGTGGTGTTTTTTTTTTCCAGTTATCATATCTGATTAATAAGACACAGTGTTGTCAGAAGTTTATCTACACTCATAATGAAATTGAATACAATTCATTTTTGTACTTAATAAAACTTCTTTTAATTAACTCTGTTCTCTTTTGATATGAATAATTACCTTACCAATTTCAAACATATCCAAAAAATAGAACTGAGTACATCACACTCAAATAATTGTACATTTTATATATTCCATTAATAAATTCACAATAAATACCTGTACACATAGTTATATATATAGGCGTAGATATATGCCAACTAATATTTGTTAAAATTTCCTTAAACAAGTTGCAGAAAGAAATTACTTGTTTGTATTTGTGAGGGATTGCCTTTGAATCAATGAGTCGATGCAATCAACTAGTTTTCCCTTGATAGAAAACTTTGAAGCAATTTGACTGGATGATCTGGACCATCTGAACAGAACTGTTACCTTTTGTCATCATGATGTCTTTAAGAGCTGGCCTAATTGTTCATTTCATTCACCTGCCTCACTCTGCCCAGTTTCCATTTATCACTCATCTTATCCACCTGCTCCTGCTGCTTTATATACGGCTCATTCCCAGGTCCTAGTCCTAGATAATTGAGTTGAAGATTGTGTTTCTGAGTTTGATTATGATGCCATAGTTCATCTTTTTGTTCTTGGAGGCCAGTAGTGAGAGAGGTTTTTAGTGTTGTCATAGGGTTCCTAATCATGTCCTGTCTCTTATCCA
>NW_015151019.1:496821-500981 GCF_000732505.1 Cyprinodon variegatus | reverse complement strand
TGCTGCTGCAGGAAGCTCCGAGGAGGACGCCGTCTCTGCTGCTGCAGGAAGCTCCGAGGAGGACGCCGTCTCTGCTGCTGCAGGAAGCTCCGAGGGGGACTCCGTCTCTGCTGCAGCAGCTCAGCAACAGGCTCCGACTTGGTCACCCACTGTGGCTCTGGATCAGGAGCTGAGGAGGCCGTCGATTGCGGCTCCGCATCAGGAACTGAGGAGGCCGTCGATTGCGGCTCCGCATTAGGAACTGAGGAGGCCGTCGATTGCGGCTCCGCATCAGGAACTGAGGAGGCCGTCGGTTGCGGCTCCGTATCAGGAACACCGGAAGCCACCGACTGTGGCTCTGAATCAGGAGGACCGGAAGCCGCCGACTGCGGTTCCGAATCAGGAGCACCGAAAGCCACCGACTGTGGCTCCGAATCAGGAGCACCGGAAGCCAATTTACGATTCAACTCCTCATTACGCCGGCGCCACCCCTCCCACCAGGATGATGGCAGAAGACTCAGAGCGGGCTTAGGGGTCTCCAGACGGCTCAGAGCGGGCTCAGGGGTCTCTAGACGGCTCAGAGCGGGCTCAGGGGCTAATGAGGCCACTAACTCATCATAGCGTCGAAGCAGCGCCACCTGCCAGGGAGACGGCGGACGGCGCTGAGCGGGCCTCACCAGTTGAGCGTGGAAGGAGTCTGCTGGGCTAGTCTCTTGGCCGGATTGTTCTGTCATGATGTGGTTGGTTTTCTAGCCCAAGATGCAGAACTCACAGAACAGACTGGCAGGATTAAAGTCCAATATTTATTTGAGACACACAGGGTTCTGCCCTGGAAGGCAGAGAGGACAAACAGGTTAGGTTCAGGTTACAGGTTACAGGCTCAAACTCACTGGTTTGCAGGTTCAGACAGGCTGGGTTTAACAGGCACAGATTAGCAGATTCAGGTAGGCAGGGTGGCTCAGGTTTGCTTCCATGGCAAGGACAACAATCCGGCTCAGAGAGAAGCTATCACTNAATCATCAAATATGACTGCAGCCGTGTTCAATAAGGCTTTCAGACAAAAGAATAATGCTATCTGTTGTAGCATTATAAAATTTTCTTGTAAATTTCCATATCCTTATTTGGAAATCAGACAGCATAAGGAAAGTCTCTTCAAAATTGCATCATACAGAATATGCTCCAGGAAAACAGTTTGGTTGATTAAATTATTACAACCCGGAGAGACTCATACAGGAAAAAAAGAAATTAGATTTTTTTTTAATAGTTAAAAATAAGTTCTTGGCAGAAGACATGATGCTGTAAGTCACAATAAGCCTGGATGAATAACTTAAGAGGACTAGAGTAGTGTCCCTCTCCGGCGCCCGGACACTGGTGGTGGAATAAGCCGGAGGATGAGTTTGCTGAGGACTACAAGAGGCGGGAGATGGGTTGAATGTTGGTCAAAGTTTGGCCGAAGCGCTGAATAGGGAAGCTTTTGTGTTAATGAAGAACATTTTGAGAAACAATTGGCTGAAGCTTGAGCAAGGCGAGTCTGCAGGTGTTCCAGGTTAAGCTGATTAAGAGTCTTCCAAGTGGAATTTTTGATTAAGCTTAATTACAAAAACGCATTACCTAATGATAAATACTGTTACAGAACTAGAACAACCTACCGACCAATTTGTATATTATCTTTGCTGAGCTTTCCATAAAATGATACGATGAAATGATGATAGCCATATGAATGGGTATTATTGACACTGATTTCTTTACTTATGACTTAGACCAAGAAAGATTTATTTGTCATTTTGTTTACACAAGCGTAAAACAAAAAGAAATTTTGTTTAGAACAGCTCTCTGGACAATTTCATTTTTTTTTAAGTGCAGCCTTGAAAAATAGTACAAAAATATATAAAAACAGTAATATAGACATATGACTTTAAATTTACAGGTCTAAGATTTTCAGGGTTTTTTTATATTTTTTTTTTTATTATTCAGAATATCTTTGTGTTTTTGCTTCTCTGTTTCATCTGTTTAAGGCTTTAGATAAAGCTAACCTATCAATGTTCTCCTCCTCCTTTGCATGAACTGTTAGTCATTTGTATCTCCTCAAAGCTGTCACATGGTTTGGAAATTATTCAGTTAGCAAAAACCACAAATTTCAATAGTCCATGGTGCTTCCTCCCTCCCTCTGACATTTATTGGGGCTCCCCCAGTGGTAAATTATGGGGGCTTGTTTTATGTACTTTTTTCTACATATACGTATATTTTACATTTATGGCATTGATGTAAAATATTGTAGTTAAGACCACCTGAAACCAAATCAAGACCAGAATGTCTTGCATCTGACACAAGAGCAAGATATTTAATGGGCTGAGACCGAAACGAAGGATGGTGAGAGTCAAAACCAAACTTTATATCAAAGCCCTTCTTAAAGTTCTTCTACAACTGAGCTGAGAGATTCACATTCCCAGTACTTAGGTGAAAACAAACCAAAGATAGATGTATCTGCAGCTTTAGGCATATTCCTCAGGTGACAATCACATTACTGCTTCTTTATCAATTGATAGTTCAGCTGTCTGACCCAGAGCAGAGTAGAAGATTCACAGGCTCCATATATTTTCTCTACCTGTAGTGCCATGGGCATTTTATTGTTACTTTACTGAGGCAGCTGAATAGACCCAAATAAGTTAGGTTTTTTTCCTGTCTGGATGCCTACAATTTAATCAAAGGTGAGTTGTAACTAGTTACATTTACTCAGTTTCTTGAGTTTACTTGAGTAAATTTTAGGAAAAAAATTTACATTTAAAAACATTTACAGACGTTTACTGTGCTGTACGTCTTTCTTTGACTCGAGCAATATTCTTTTCAAGTATCGCTACTCCTACTTAAGTAAATCTCTGACTACTCTGTCCTCTCCAAGAATTAGGTAAATATACAGTAAACATTGGATATGACAGTCATCGGCATTCAAAATTTCCCTCCTTTCCTTGATGGCTTCTTGGCTGGTCCCCTTTAATTCCTTTTTAAACGTCAATTTTTGTACTTAAATATTCTCTCTGTCATGATTTGTGGACATTAAGATCTACAGAGAAGGTTTCCTGGTCAGACCCTGTAATTCAATGAAAGGGTGGAGTCAGAGTAAAAAAAAATTTGCACGCCCAGGAGGAGGGGGTCACTCCAGTGGCTGGAAGTTGGAGGGGATTTGGCTGGGAGTTGCAGGGAAGTGGGCTGCCATTAGGCTGATGTTTAACTGGGAAGGGCCGTTTTGAATGGCTACTACTGTATCAGTGACAGTCATTAACCTTGTCCTCACATATATACAGTTATCACTATAATGATTGGCTTTCTAAGCTTTTGTAAAAAAAAGTCTCATCCACCTGTAGGTTCAGCTTTATACTTAGTCCAGCCCAGCTATCGAGGCCAGATCATTGTTGCTGTCTGTTTGTTTGCTGTCTGTTTGTTTATGCCTGTTAGTTTGTCTGTTTAGTTTATTCTATGGTTCATGTCCTGGTTCCAGGTGGCCAGTTGATTGAGAGGGTTTTAGTGTTTGTCTTGTCCTCTGATAGTGTCCTGGTCCTTTTTATTATTCCTGTAAGCCTGCCTCCTAGGAGGAGACCAATTTAAAGTCCTGCTGAAATCTTGCTTCCAAGTGTTGTCTCTGCTTTCCTCTACCACTGAGCCTGCCCGTCTCCATCTGAACCTGTGTGTCTGCTTCTGTGAGTTTCTGTGTGGGCACGCTTCTGCACCTGTCTGACTCTGGACTCTGAACCTGCCTGAAGGCTCTGTAGATTCCTGGAACTCTGGATCCCTCAGTTCTCGTTTCAGTGGAAACCTCTGATAGAACGGAGGTTTTGTGGTTTCTTGAACTGTTCCTGCCTGGTCTGTCTTCCACTATCCTGGACTGGCTTCCTGCGACTCCTCTGGGGCTAAAGCATCAGGGAAACTCTGGGCTACTGAGCAGTGAAACCAGGTAAGTGACTCACTGAGATTATCATCTTCGGTCAGATGATTGTGGTCACTTACCTGTGTTTCTTTCCTCCAGAGATTGTCAGTGATTGGGTGGCACCCCACCCTCCTCCTGTAGCCGCAGCAAGCCATGGATCCACAGCAGCGTGTTTCTGTTCTGTCTATGTTATCACAGGTGTCAAGTAACGAAGTACAAATACTTCTTGAGTACACTTTTTAGGTATCTATACTTTACT
>NW_015151019.1:495091-496811 GCF_000732505.1 Cyprinodon variegatus | reverse complement strand
GAGTGTTGTTCAGCATGGGGGTGAGTAGAATGAAGGCTAATCATGTTTTGGGTGTACTATTCCTTTAAGCTTTCAGTTCATATAGCGGCATCTGGCTGCTTGTTAAAAGGTTACTTTATACTTTTATACTTTAAGTAGTTTCTGGAGCACATACTTTTTCACTTTTACTTGAGTAAAGAGGTCAAGTTGATACTTCAACTTTTACCAGAGTTTTTTTAAACTGCAGTATCTATACTTCTACTTAAGTAACAAATGTGTGTACTTTTGACACCACTGTATGTTATTTATTTTATTAAACGTTTTGAACTTTCTTACTGGCTGTGTCACCTTGAATACTCGGTCCATCTGTCCCTTTAATGATGGTCTGAACTCATCTCGACAAGTTTAAGAGAAGTTTCTAGAACTAAACCGGCTTTCTATATCAAAATGCTGAACTTTAAGTAATTTTCTCTCATTCTGTTACCCCATATATAATGGCAGAAGAGATGACAATCTCGAAAACGGACTTATAGAAGATATACAGCACTTTGCCGCAAACACCGATGAACCAGTTGGCTCTGTCCCTTTTAGTAGACATCTTTACCATTGCAATTTAAGTTGAGTTTGTTGTCCAGGTAAACACAGAGGAATTCATATTTCTCCACAATCTCCACTCCACACAATTCAACGTGTTCCTGTTTCTTCTCAAATCTACAATCATCTACCTCATGCTATTTACTTTTAGGATTAGCTAATTGTTTCCACACTGTCACACAGCGGTGACACCAGCTCCCTCTACTCATCTTAATATCCACATCGGATGCACCTAATGACTATGTAGCCCTCTGCGTATTTCTGCAAATGACAGGACTCTGTCTGGTCCTGGAGGTCAGATAGAGTTGTGTTGTGTTGACTCATGATTTCTGTTTGATCCTCCTTCTGCTTGAACCCTGTGATCGTCTTCATCTCTTACCACACATCTCTGATATAGTTCTGGTGGAGTGTTCTCTCCAGCTTCTTCTTGTGTAAACAACTTCTCTGCTTTCTCTTACCTAGAACTTAATTTGCTTCAGTCTACTCGTCCATTATTGCTTGTCTCCCTTGCTGAAAGTTACCCTCTGTTGTTTGGCAGTTCCTTCAGATCACTGGTGATCCAGGGTTTACTATCGGAGAAGGGTTTCAGTTTTTGGTGGGGATGTTGTTATCCATCCAGAGGTTTATGTAGTTCATCACATACTCAGTTGTATTAATATTCTCTTTATGTAGCTGACACAATGAATCCCGGTCTGTTGCCTGAAAAACAACCTTGCAGGGCATCTTCAACTTCCTTTGACTGTCTTCTTACACTTCTTCTGGATGCAGATTGTCTCTTATAAAGGGCTATATCCTGAACAGAGAAAAATATCAAAATAATATAGGATGTAAAAAATATATAAAAACATTTTTAAGAAAATTAGAATATATGTTTATGTGTTCCCCACCTTTCACTAAGAGACTGCTGGAGATCGGCACCAGCCCAAATGCAACCCTAAAGCAGGGGTTCTTAACCTTTTCGACCTTGAGGCCCAATTTTTATAGTACAAAGTGGCCCGGGGCTCATTATATATTAACACTGTACAGTTTGATTTGTATTCAATAATAAACCAAATCCACTTATTGCTTAACAAGCAAAAAAATTGTCTAATAAAATGACATGATAAAAGGGGATCATCACAAAAACTTTTATTAAACGTTTACATAA
>NW_015151019.1:492023-493245 GCF_000732505.1 Cyprinodon variegatus | reverse complement strand
GGACGGACGGACGGACGGACGGATGGATGGATGGCACGATGGATTTTTTTTGTATTGTTCTGATAATATTCTAAACTTTCATATTATGTTTGCATTAACTATGAGTAGAACAGGAATATGGTGAACAAAAATATCTGCTTGAAAACATCGGTATCATATCTCATATCTAGATGTTTTGTTTAATGAATTGAGTTAATAAAACAAATGACATCTTCATTAATAATGTGTTGAATTTTTCTCTAGTCTATGTTAGATTTCTGTCTTTGAGTTTGTAATGTTCTTAGTTAAAATTTGAATTATTTTGCTCCATGGAGTCCTTTAAAAAAGGTATCAAACTTTATTAAAATACATAAGAAAACACATGAAACATAATATGTGTCCACAACCTAATTTATGCTGGCTTTTTTTGCCATTTAAATTGTAAACAGACATAGCAGATGTGTACGTGACTGTGAATAAAATTCATTGTGCAAGATCTTTGGGACCAGAATATGAGCTCTATTTCTTTTTGAGATACCTGTCTCATCTTTAAGCTCCACAGGGAGGAAAGCGAACCATTTTCAGCAAGAAGATTGATGTTTAATGCCAATGTTGTGCTCCCCAGGAGAGAAAATTTGGTGATTTCCTAAAGGGACAAAAAAGTGAAAAGATTCAAGAGTGCAAGTTGTATGTGTGTGGTTATCTCGGTCAAACTGCATGTAGTGTTGTATACCTACAATACACATCCCCCTTTTCAGCGGCCATTCTATCTTTAGATTGGCAGCCTTCAAAAGTTAATAGGCTACGCCTGTTCGCTTGGGATTGAGGAAATGATGAGGTCAATTGTGGTCAACCAGAGACACAGCAGCAGAGACGCATGCTGATGAAACTCTAGAGCAGGGAGGCATTTGAAGACACTCGGCTGAAATATTATTGTATTTTCTTTTGTCATCATAGTAAAAGCTTAAATCTTCAAACATAGAAAGGTAAGGCAAAACAGCATTAGGGTTAAACATCAAGGAAAAGAAATGAACCTGAAAGTATTATTATTGAAAATCTAACAGTCACTGTTGCAATGAAGACTGATTTTAAAACCATTATTCACATTTATGATGACTATAAAATTATGTTTTCAGTAATAAAATTATAAGGTAAGTACATTTTTATCCTAATGTTTCCCTGTATTTAATAAAATAAAGGTGCAGAAAATTTGTATATGTATATATATATATATATATATATA
>NW_015151019.1:489479-491944 GCF_000732505.1 Cyprinodon variegatus | reverse complement strand
TATATATATATATATATATATATATATATATATATATATATATATATATATATATATATATGTATCTTCTTTATTATTGGCTGTTTCATCTTACCTGCCTCAAGACAGTGGATGCAAATTAGCTGTTGTGCTAATTCTAGTATGTTTACATTGATGTTTTAAGCTGACATGTTGATAAAGTGCATTGTCCTAATTCAGATAAATAAGTACATAAAACAAATAGACAGATCTTGGACATCTTACATTTTGTTAAGAGAAAGTAAAATTGAACAATAACACTAAACCATAAGTGTACTATGTAACTCCTTGTCTGCACTGATAAAGATAACCCATCTTTGCGAGCTAAACTCTTAAACTATATGCACCCTGGATTAATTTCTGGCTAACTTGAAGAGCCATCAACTTTAATCCCTAGTTGATCAGCTGTAGAAAGCAGAAAAAAAAATATTTTGAGATAGTGAATAAACTCCCAAAGTAAAGTGGCCTTTCCTGGCACGGTTTAAGAAACAAGTGTTGAATTTTTCATAATTTCCAAAGCACATGTTATAATAAAAAGGGGAGCAAAAAATATATACATTTTATTTACAGTGCCCTCTGATGTATTTTTATACATAACTGAGAGGGCAGTTTTACTGTTAAATAAATGTTAATGAATAAAAATGCATTAAACCATAATTTGATTTCATAAACAGAATTCCTTTTTTTTTCTTTCTATATATACTTTTCAGATCACCATACTTTTACTTTACTTCTTTTTATAATTTATCACCACAAAACCCCCTCTCTCTGTGGCTAATTTTGCTGTTATACAACATGGCAAAGGTGAAAGTTATCATTGGTTTTAAACCAAAAAACGTCCTTACTGGATAATCCTCTGCTTGCTGTGCATGAAATTCTATTTTTTCATGCTTATTCAAAACAAAGACTCAGGGCGAATCAAATCTGCTATCGTGCCTCTCCACAGGAGAAACTTTCATGATCCAGCAATCTGACTGACTGAATATATTGCCCAGTATGGCAAATATTTGGTTTGTTTGGGAGAGAATGGGATAAATTACCTTATTGTACTCTGTTATTGGAGAAATGTTTCGTTGTTTTTCTCAAACAGATGTTTATGTTTTATATTTTATTCCTTCATGTTGCAATCATTGTGAAATTCAGCTCAAAAATATTTAAAGCCCTGAGCAATTTAGGTGTAAAGATTCGGACTTTACTGTGTTTCCGTTGACTGAAGAACAGACAATATATATATATATATATATATATATATATATATATATATATATATATATATATATATATATATATATATCAGAGTGACCCAACTAGAGCACTGACTTGAATCACCTGGACAATATGAGGAGGGGAGCCTATGGGTTATGTCCAGGAGGCATTCCAACATTAGCTTGATCATATGTTTTCATAAATCCAGATAAATCTCAATAGTTATATAAACTACAGGAATGTCATGAAGACATAAAAAAAACCTGGATGGCTTAATTTCTTTAACCTCTTCTTTTAACTTCAGAAAAAAACAGAACATCTTTGAAATCTTGGAAAAAAACGTGGTTAGTCAATTACTTCATTTGGGTTGAATTAAAAAGAACAGGTAATATAGAAAGTTCCGTAAAAATTCAACAAATATAGAAATAAATGTTGGCTGTATTTATCATAAGATAAATGTTGCTAAACTGAAAAACATCCTGTCCAAAGAAAGATGTTTAAAAACTAGTCCATGCATACACAAAATACAGTTAATACCCTTAACACCACCTCACTGGTCAAAAGGGCACAGAAGCCTTTGCAGCATACAGTACGCTGCAGGTTCTGCAACAACTTTTTCCCTGCTGCTGTCAGTTGAACTGTTGAACTCTAACCAGACTTGCAACATCATATTTGCACTACCAACATGGCTGGTGTTTTAAAATCCCTTTAAATAGAACACAACTCAATGTTCTACATGCATTTTGCACCATATTTATCTTGCACCGCACTGAAGCTTTCCATATTAATGCCTTTTGCACCATTACTTTTAAACTGGTTTCCAGTTTCCTACATTTGTAAACTGTGATCACTGCTGCACTTTATAAATGTTAATGTTCATTTCACTGTTGTGAGCTGCTCATTCTGTTATGGTTCTCCCCATTTGGACTTTGAGTAAGTCATTCATCTTTGGTTTATCTTAAACTTTTGTGTATATTTAAGGAGTCGTAAGTTACTCTCTGTTCCCCCCTTGTACCTGTCTCCTTTTCCCTAGCTCCCTTCTAGTCACTTCCAGCCACAACTGCTCCATATCAGCTGATTACCTCATTCTTTTCTACTCTCTCTGTGTAGTTCTTCAGTGCTGATTCCTTGTCATTGCTTGGCTCCTTGTGTGTCTTTTCCCCTGGTTTTTGGTTTTACTAAAACCTCAGGTCCCATGCTAGCTTGGATTTCTGTGTTAGTATGTAGCTGTCAATTTGTTT
>NW_015151019.1:438871-489403 GCF_000732505.1 Cyprinodon variegatus | reverse complement strand
AATAAAGTTTGTCTAAATCTGTCTAAGTCTCCAAGCTGATCCAGAAGGCAAATCTAGGAGTTATCGTGAAAACTAATGGGTTTTCATGTTTTTCTATTCTGTCTGCTGTTCATCGGCAACATTTTAAACCCACAAATCACATTAAAGCACTTAAAGGCAAGGCAAGTTTATTTGTATAGCACATTTCAGTACAAGGCCAATTCAAAATGCATCACAGGACCTCAGCTACAGGTTGGTAGTACTAACTTTGCAACCTATCAAACTTGAATGGTTGGCTTTACACCACCTACGCCCCCTGGTGAGGACTTCATTGGATCCACTACAATCTGCCAAACTTTCTGGGATTGTGGCAGATGATGCCATCAAACTCTGACTCACCAAGAGGAACCTGGATGAGTTGTGAGGATCATGCTCTTTGATGTCTCCAGTGCTTTTAACACCATCCAGCTAGGACTCCTAAGAGACAAGCTGGAGCTGTGAGGAGTGGGCAAGCACATGTCACGGTGACTTTTACGTAGACTACCTCACTGGTCTCCCATAGTATATGATGGCACAGGGCTGTGTCTTAGATAGGTGGGTTTACAGTACGAGGGTCCCACAGGGAACTGCTGGCCCCGTTCCTCTTCACACTCTACACCGCAGATGTCTCCCTCAACTCCACACTAGCTATCTCAGGTGGGGATGACTCAAATTATAGAGAGTGGATCAAGAACTTATGGACAGGTGCCAGGAGAACCTCCTCCTGATTATTGCAGGGAAAACCAAGGAGCTAGTGGTTGACTTTCACAGAAGCAGATCCACCCCACTGACATCAGTGAACATACAGTGAACAGACATCGAGATACTGGACTTTTATAAGTACATTGGTGTTCATTTGGATAACCAACTGGACTGGACTCACAACTCTGAGGCTCTGTATAAGAAAGGTCAGAGCAGACTCTTCCTGCTGAGGAGACTGAGGTCTTTTGGAATACAGGGGGCTCTACTAAAGACCTTCTATGACTTTTGTTGTCATATCAGCCATCTTCTATGGAGCTGCCTGTTGGAGTAGTGGCTTATCTGTAGCTAAGAGAAAGTGGCTGGATCAGCTGATCAGGAATGCCAGCTCTGTGATTGGATGCCCTCTGGACTCAGTGCAGGAGGTGGAAAACAAAAGGATCCTAAAGGGCTCATTATACTCCCGCAGCAGTGTGTCACAGTGAGCTTGACGCAGATATGTTTGATTTATGCCCAGTATTGAATATGGTCTGTACTTTGTTATTCCATGCTACAACGCAAGAGGGACAATCAAGAACTAGCTGTGGGTCTAGATACGGCCGGCGGTGAGGAAGTGGAAAAATGCACGTGGCAAGTTTTTTGGACAACGGAGGGGCATGAAAGGCTGAACAAAGGCTGAACAAAAGCGAACAAGAACAGGGATCCAGGTGGAAAAGGGTCCCAGTGTTCTCGTGCACGTCACTCTTCTAGCTGGTCCATCTTCACGAGTCATTTTGACAAGAAAAAGAAATTACATTCATGCCAACCACGGCCATAAGGAAAATGTTGGTTTTGGAACATTGAAGGCCACGACACTGACCAGTGTATTTGTACTTGGGTGTAAAAGGTTTTTGCATCAAACAAATAAATTAGAGACTGCAAGTTTTTGCCTTTTATGACCCTGATTAAATAAATCTATGATATCTTCAGATATTTGCACTCAGTATGACATTAACTACACACAAAACAGTCCAAAATGCAGTAACCAAAACAAGGACTATGGACCAAAATATAGATATGCACAGCTGAGAGGGAAATATTCATAGATTTCCTTTTTTTTTATTGCTGATAATTTGAGAAATGTACAAAATGTGCCTGAACTTGTAAATAAAAATATGTTCTTACAAGAATGTCCATAAACTGTGATAATAATAGCCTGTATTGGGTCAAGGTGGCATCCTTGCCCAGAGCCAGCCTTCCTGATTAGTTTATCAACTACTTCCTCTCAGCTTCTGATGAGCTGCTGCTCTGACATGCTCACCATTATTTATCAGCCCTGATCCTCATGGCATACTGCATGCTAGAAGGATGTTTTCATGCTTCAGTACTCCTGAGTGTTATCTATGTCTAATTAACAATTTTTTTCTGCACAAGTATCTAAATCAGGTGTGTTTAAGCACTGAAAAATATAATACATGCATGGAACTGTCCTTTGTCGATCGGTTTTAATAAATACCACTTTACGCTACAGAAGATGGCTAATGTCACTTAGTGCGTCCTACTGTACAGTCTGCTCTGACCCTAAATCTAGATTTAAATAGATTTCATCATCCATACATTTTTCTACTCTTTGCAAATCAAAGCAATTCTAGTCATGTGGTAATTCCCACTGCTTTGGTGGGGCTTCAGTATGATGTAGAGGCCTTCTTGTGCCATCTGTCAGAGCTAGGGATCAAGTGTGATTTTTGACAGAGGATGATGCAATTTCTAAGGACCAGTTAAGCTGTCTGTTGCGGATGAGGCCACTTCCTCACTCTCACTACCCGATGTCTTTGCATCAGTGTTGTGGGTCGGCATCTGTGTAAATCTGGCACAAACACCTTAGTTTTTCCTGAGCAATCAGGAAATGTTTCCAAAGGCACCAGTCCACAAAGTCCTGTGCCTCCTTTATGTGCTCTAAATCATATTCAGCTGTGACTTAACATTGATATTGGAGAATCACCTCCTTACTTTAGTAAAGTAAGGAGAAAATGATGGAGAATTCTGAAGTGAAGAGAATACAAGGCTTGTTGCCAGCACAGTTTCCTGACGGTCACTATTAGGCCAATCTTTCAGAAGACAGCAAAGTTCTCACATACTTCGGACCATCAGTGACATTGTGCAATAGCTTCACTGTATCTCAGGCCTATATCCTAACAGATGGTGATCAACACCTGACAGTTTCCTCAGAAGTCCAGGCTGGATTGAGTTAAGCTAGTCCCTCTAATGTGACCTGAGAGAGCTTGAGTATTTTCATCCATGGCAATAAATATAAGCCCCTGACACTGATGTAGAGGCACAAACACTTATTTTATCATACTTCTATACTATCGGTGGTAACAGCGCTAAAAACTAAATAAAAGTCAGTTCTGTATCGACTAGACCCAACTGCCAGAGTATGACACAACTACCTCAAAATGCTCGTGTGGTGACAGCAAATGGCTATTCATAAAAAATCGAACCATATCCCTCTGGTTCTTGGTATAAATCAAAGGGTTCCTGGGCAGTTTATGGCAATGAGAGCTTTGCATGCTTGTGAAGAGAGGTTACCTTTGCAGGTCATCTTGTACACCGAAAAAAAGAAATGTAATCTGTTTTGAATGTGGCCAAATAACAATCTCCTCAGATCACTGACATTTCCAGCAGATCACCAATTCTGAGTTGGCTGCAACGCAAAGCTCTACTGACAAGCTGTGGTCCCTCTTGGTCTCATGCTATTAAAATGTTAACAGTATGAAGACTCAGAGATTCTACAACTTGAACCTGAACGTTAAATATATGGTTCATGGTTTAGACACTTTTGAGTTATTTTGTTAGACAGCAGCAGGTTTTTACATAAGTATTCAAAAAAAAAGAATAGAGCACAGTTGGATTCAACCATTTAGAGAATATCTGATAAGGTTTATGGTGCATTTTTAAATGGACTCTGGGATTTTTTTAGAAAGAAGTCTGCTCCTTCATCTGTGAACAGTAAGAACCATACAACTCTTTATCTAACCACAGCTCCTCCTGATAACATATTGCTAAATACATCTCTCTCCCTGAACAATTCCAGTTCAAATCTCCTCATCTTGCTGTCCTAAAATGACGTCTACCAATGGGTGGAAAGAAAAGTCATTCCCGTCTGGTTTATGACTTTTTCTGCACTACAGTTAACCATTGCATTATGACATTATCTGGCCATTCTTTTCACTTTTTGCGTTTATTTTTATTTTATTCATTAATTTTTTTTGCATATACAGTTTCAGCAAATCAAAATAGCCCTTCTCGGTCAAACACCAGCCAAATTGCTGCCCACTTCCTTGCAACTCCCAGCAGAATCCTCTCCAACTTTAAGCCACATTAGTGACCCCCTCTTGCATATTTTTTACTCTGACTCCACTCTTTCAGTGAAATACAGGGTCTGACCAGAGATGACGCTTCTTTTTAGATCTTAATGTCCACAAATCATGACAGAAAGAATATTTTAGTACAAAGATTGATGTTTGTAGGGGAATGAATTGTAGGGGAACAGCCAAGGGCCCATCAAGGAAAGTGAGGAAATATTGAATGGCTACTACTGTATGGTGAATATAATGAAAAAAAATTGAAAACTGTATATGTCATGATTCTTGGCACTACTGCTGGTTTTATTAACCACTCAACACACCTGTCAGCTCTGCCCCATTCACAATCAGGCTACATTAGATTCATCTGCTTAACTGACTATATAACCAGCTCTCAGACCAGTCACTAGTGCCAGGTTATCACAGGCCATTGGTGAGTTTAGTCCACCATTCCTGTAAACCTGCCTGATTCTGGCTACGGATTCTCTGAGCCAGCCTGAACCTTATCGGACCTGTGATGGTGTGTTTTTTGGATTTCTGACCTCTTTTCTGTGCCCTGACCCTGCTCTCGGATTCTCCCCTGGATTGTATCTAGATTTCGGATCACCTGGCTCCAACTTTGGACTGGCTCTATGGTTTGGTTACTATGGTTTGAATGACCCTGTGAATTCCCCTGGACCAACCAAAGAAGGATTCCTCCAAACCTACCTGGACAGATTCAGAAATCCTCTGAGGATCAGCTGTGTTGTCTCACACCAATCCAGTTCTGCAGAATCTCTCAAAGTTTGTCCCCAAACTCCAAAAAGGTTAGTGAACCAGAATTCAACACTGGAGACATTGCTCTCTGATTCTACCTCCAAACTCAACTGTCCAATCTCCTTCCAGAAGTTCTGGTTGCTGACTCTGGTGAATCCCTCCCAACCTGCGACAGTTTCATATTCTAAAAAAAATGTTTGAACTTTAAGTATTGTCTCTGGTTGAATTCTAGGTCTTCCCCTTTCTGGTCATTACAGACATTACAAGTTGCGTAAAAGTTTGTCAAGTCATTTGGCATTATCTGCAGTTAATTTTTTTGAGGGGGGGGACTATTAATGATTTCTGTTCCCGAAAACCTTTGAAATTACTTGTTACAGATTAGATAGCCAGTATTTTATTCGTAAAGTTGGAATAACAAGAAAGTGATAGTTGTCAAAAATTAGTGGAGACAGTGTGCTCTAACATGGCTTCATTAGGAATTTCTTGCAGCTTTTGTTTCAAAGATGCTGTCACAAAGGTTCCCTCTCCATGCATGTGTAAAGGAATGCACAAGAACCTGTTGACCATAAGATGAAAAACAATGCATTTAGGAGATTTGGAAAAGCTATTTGTGCTAAAAGCTTATTTTAAACAAAGATTTATTTTCAGACCTCATGCAATCTTTTACGACTTTATTTAAATGGAAAATGTAATTGATGTCAAATATCTCTGATTGAGAATCACCTTAGATTCTATATTAGAGTGATTGCTAGTTTCTAAATTATCAGTAGGTAGATTTTTTATGAATATAAATTGCAGAGTTCACACAGTAGGTTGCAATTATGTCTCAAAGCTATTTTTTACATATTTCGGTTTAAGCATGGCTTCTCATATTTGAAAAGATAATTGTATACTATAAAGGGAAGGAACATGTTACATGCTAATTTAATAAAGCTCTCCATCAGCTGGAAGATGCTGATTTTGCAGCAGAGAAGAGACTATGTTTTGATTTAAGAGCCTTGTCTAATGACTTCTGGTGTGTGCCCTGCAGTCTCAAAGAAAATGTACACCTTCAAATTCAATTTCAAGCACACTAAGCACATTTCATTCAATGATAATACACATCAATAATCATTACAGTGATCTAAAATTGATGAAAGCTTTTGTTCTGTGTAAGAAAGAGAATGAGAAAATTCTAGCTGGATGCAGATCTTTGAAAAAGCGTGCTTATTGCCTTGATATGTCTTATTTCTGACAGTCAAAGGAGATATGTTCTGTAGAGAAGATCGGGATTGCACTTACAGATGCAATGGTATTGCAAGAAAATATAGCACTGAAAAAAAAAAAACGGTCTGCAAATCCGACTCATCATATTACAAGTTACAATATCCTTATTTATTTTTTTCATGCCAGTGGACCTATTGCATTGTTCGAGCTCAAGGACTTTTGAAAAAGCCTCCAGTCCACCAGGCCAGAAGGTGGCTAACACTAGGCCAGGAAAGAGGCTGCCAAAAAACATTCATCATCTATGCCACTAAATGGGTAAAAAAGGATACTAATGTTAAAAGCTTAAGTTAAAGTGATGGATTAACAATTTGTGACCATACCAGTACAACAATGCACAATTCAATTCAATTTAGCTTATTTCTATAGTGCCAATTCACAACATGTGTCATCTTAAGGCACTTTATAGAGACAATTCAAGCAGATCATCCAGTCAGACTGATTCAAAGTTTTCTAAGGAAAACCAGTTGATTTGAGTCATGTTTTAACTGATGCAGCTTGGTCTGTGTTCAACTCACCCAATTATAATTTATATACTCAGAAATTAGAGGGTGTGTTATCTTTCAAATAATGTATTGCACATTTGGGCATACAGTTCCTAAGTTATTTGCTTTTCCATTTGGGTATGCAAAATAGGCGAGGATTACCCAAAATGAGGTGGATGTTAATCTAGTTTTAAACCAATGATGATTAATTCCGGTCTAGCTTAATTTAGAAACATGCACATTTTCTTAGTTATTTGCCAACCATCAACATCAGGTCTTCTTTTTAAAGGAAGGAAAACAATTCAGGTAAGAGAACACCTAGAAACAATTCTATATTATCATATATCATATAACATTGGACAGTAGTAATTTGCTCTGGTTTATATATGAATGCAGAACAAACAGTGACAGACAGCAGAGATAAACAACTAGGCCAGAATGAGGAGACAGAGATGGAATGAGAAGGTGGTAAGAAATGGTGAAGAGAATTACATAAGCTTCAGTAACTCTGCATTTTGATCATTAACTGTGAATCAATTAGGTGCAATTGTCTTTAAGGGTGGTGGACTGGTGACCTGTCCACTGTGTACCTGCCTTTTTCTGATAGATGCATGGATAGGCTCAAGCCATCTTGTTGAAGAATAAATGAATAACTCAAAGAGCAATAATTTGTCTTAATTTTGGTAATGTTCTCTTTGCTGGTGAGTAGTAGTGCAGTAGCAGTGTGCTCAAATATCGAAGTATTTTGATGGTGCAGCAGGTTTGGTTCTCCAGCACGTACCAACATAGGATTAGTTTGTGCACTGGGGTCATCAATCTGCAGGACAGGGTTTAAATCGATGTCTCAAAATAGAAAACACGAACCATAGTTTGTGTCCCTTCTTTTGAAGTTTGAATTATGACATATGACTTAAATTTACACTAAGTCATACTAAAATTGCTTTACTAATAGTAATGGCAAATGGCTTAGCAGGAGATATTGTGGTCCCAGCCCTCCTTAATATGCTGAGATTTACATGTTGCTCTACAGTAATTACCACTATAGGGTAAAAGTGGTAAAATACCTGTTTTAAAGGCTTTCTCCCCAGAACAGAGCTGAGAACAAAGGTGCAAATAACTTTATTATTGTTTACAATGTATGTGTCAAATCAAGTTTCAATTCTTAAATGTGGTATTAGTTGATATTTGCATTGTAGCAAGTAGAAGAAAAGATGACAGAGGGAGGAGCAAGAATGGGAAGATCACCTCCACTATAATGAATTACTTTGTAAACAAAGCCCCTGATGGTGAAAATGTCTAGCTCTGCCCTTGATGGATGCTGATGTTGATTTTTAATTATTTCATATAAAACAGAGCAGAGCAAGATGGGAGGAACCGCAGAGGCGTTGCTTTGCACAGGTGGTCTGGAAAGGACCAGAGTGCAGCAGTTATGGAGGATATGGGATTTCGAGGTAACTCACTCTCACCTCTAATTTTGATTTGTCCATTCAATCCTCTTATGAGTCAATAATTTTGCCTTTACAAACCTCTGTCAAGCTAACCAAGAACTGAATAATCCATATAATGTAAACTCTTCCGAATTAAACAACAGAATTTATGCTCTGCCCTCGATGTTTCTTTTCAGCCATAAAACCATAAACTCAATTCAATAGTAGACACTCATTTAATATTGCTCAACCAGTTGGCTTCTTCTAACTACAGTATCCATCCTCCTTTCTATACTCCAGTTAAGACGCATTTTAGAAAACCATTCCAGTCATTATAAAGTATTGTCTATCAATGTAAATAAAAAGAAAAATAATGCTTTTATTGGTCCTGTCTTTGAATTCAAATGTGAGTCTGATGCTACTGAAACATGGTGATACTACTGTTGTTCTTCCACTTTAAAATGACACAAATACACTAACCTTACTTTTACCCTGTTTTTCCTTTAGAAAACTTGACACAGGGGTTGTTTGAAGCTACCTCTGTGACTCATTGCTCTCTCTGTTTTGTTGTTTGTTTGTTTATCTTATATGCGCTACCCCTTGAGGCAGATATACTCGTGTGTCATGTGGAACACAAAGGCTGCAGAAACAACTGCATTAGTCATCCCTGATAATAGGTTTCCCTAAATAGCTCCAGAAACAAAGGATACTAATTGTAGCAAAGCAGCTAAGAACAACAGGCTAATGATAGAATCGGTACAAACAGTAATGTCACTGAGAGCAACAATAACCCAAATGTCCCACCAAACAAACAGTAAAGTCAAAGTCCTTTGGAGAATCAGCAGCTGTTGCTCATGGGATATTTTTGCAGAGGGTAAGCCTTTCATCTTTTGACTGAAAAAGTGTTTAAATGCTATCTTGTAATGCTGTTTCTATCTGAATATTACAAACCTTAGGTTTGACATTATGACCAAATCTAGTATAGTTCCATAACACCTATTTTTTTTTCTATGTCCCCTCATTTCCCTTCTGATCTCTTTGCATGATCTGTCTTCTGACTCCTGCCTGATCTCTGCCTGCTTGTGTAACGGAACCATTTCTCGACCACTGAGTCTGCCTGCCCTCGTCCAGGCATACAGCCCCACTGTGTCTACAGTACCTGGAACTGTGACCTGACTCCATCTTGGATTCTCCTTCTGTCCTCACCAGACCTCTGACCTCCTGCTCTGACAACTCACCACGTCAACGACTTCGGCTTTGCCCTCTGAATTATCCCGCCGCGCCCCATTGGCAGCCCACTGGCTGGAACCATCCTCTACCTTTGGATTCAGACTAAACTCTAATACCAGAGGTTTCTGCCTTAGACGCCGACCAACCCGATTCTGCTTTCAATCCACGATCTGAGAAATCTGTTTGTCCACCTTGAATATTGGATCCTTCAGTTCTGAGCCTTGACAGGCCTTAAGTACAAAAAAGTCTTAATTGTTTATACTGAAGGTTTGCAGAGATTTGTGGTACAGAAAAGAAAAGCAGATGTATGAAACTGTGTACACATTTCAACGCACACTCTAGCTTTATAGATCACAATTTGTGAGGAATTACGCAAGGAGATCAACTATTTCCAGCCACCCTACTATAAAATAGGCAAATCACAAAAAAATACTCAGAACGCAGCCACAACATGTGTAAATAACAACTGCACAACTCCGAGATGATTGCGAAGGTGCATTCAGACCAAACCCTCTGTCCGTGGTGAGGGTGGTGATTTTTCAGCTCTTCTGAGGCTTTTTCTAAAAGCGATGGTCTCCCCAAGCCGATTCAGAGAAAAATCGACTTCATCACCCTCCATCCTATCTCCAACTTACCCTTCATTTCAAAGATTTTTGAAAAAACTGTTGCCTCCCAGCTACATTCTCCCCATAGCACTGAAACAGCACTCATCAAAATCACCAATGACCTCTTCATGGCATCTGACTCTGGATTACTCACCATCCTCATCCTCCTCGACCTAAGTGCAGCTTTTCACTTCATAAACTACCACTGGTCCAGAACTCAGCTGTCCAAATTATAACAAGAACTTCCTATTTCCACCACATCACTCCGGTCCTCCGACAGCTCCCCTGGCTCCCTGTGCAATTCTGGATTCAATATAAAATTCTCATGGTAACATTCAAGGCCCTTCACCACCTTGCTCCCACATATCTGTCAGGCTTCCTGCATGTTCCCACCCCCTTCTGTGCTCTCAGATCCTCATCGGCTTTATACCTGTCTGTCCCTTTTGCCCATCTCACCATCATGGGGAGCCGAGCATTCAGCCGCTGTGCCCTCCGCCTCTAGAACTTTCTACCACCCTTACTTAGAAACATAGACTCACTTCTCTATTTCAAATCACAACTCAAAACTCATCTTATTAAAATTGCCTATTCTCTATTAATCTCCCTGTCCCAGCCTTTGTATTTTTTAAATTGTTTCATTCTGTATTTTGACTTTGTTTCTGCCATTGTGTTTTTCTCTTTTGTACGGTGGCCTTGAGTGTCCAGAAAGAAAATCAAATGTATTATTATTATTATTATTATTTAGTACGACTCTATAATGTTATGTTCCACCTGTGGAGCCAAGTTTGAACTGTGCAATATAGGTAAAAACTAATATAAAATAGCCCATAGTAATTCTATTTATGTAAAAAAAACATGTTCCTTTCACTAAAAAAAAAAAAAAGTGAATGAATGAAGTAAAATAAATATGTAAGATAAATATGCTAAACTAGTTCTTTTAAAAAGATAAATGACTATGTGGTCATTTAAAATCATGTCAGGGTCAAAAGTTGTTCATACATGTTCATACATGTTGGCAGAGTAGCCGCTGGATGGTGACTGCAAGTTAAAAAAAAGTAACATTCATACTGTGTCTGTATCTGTGTGTACTCATTCGATAAACCCTCTGTCCCGAGTCTGGTACTGTCTCAAAAGCACAAAAATTACTATGAATGTCTGCATAGCGTTGTTCAACGTAGTTTACCAAAGCATTACCAAAGAGTCAAGGGGGCCTTCTTAACATCAGAAGACAGCTGGTCATCGGATTTCAAAAGGTTTATAAAAAGCACAGGCTAACTAGGCCTTTAAACAGTAATCAACTTACGTTTTCTTTTCCTTTTCAGAAGCACATTTTAAGGAGCTTGTGCATGGCGATAGTGCTCCTGTGATAAGCCAACGAAGACTTACAGAGTGTACAAACCACTCTATCATTAGCTGCCCGAAAGTATTACCATATTTTTGGATACTTTTAGTCTTCTAGCAGATGCCTCCGTCCTTGATTCAGACTCACCCACCACTGTCATTTTTTGTATCACATTAAAAACCACAACATGGTAACAGAAGATTGTAACAGCAGAGTAAAAGGGAGCAAATTTTCCAGCAGTGTAGGCACAGCAAAACTAGTGACATTTTTCTCCTTGAACCAGAGTCAGACTTGGCTGATGGCCGCTCACACTGAGCCTGGTTCTGCTTGAGTTTTTACCTTTAAAAAGGTAGTTTTCCTCTTCACTACAAGGATGCTGGGTGTGAGGGGTTGCTTTCAAGTCAATGAATCGATGCAATTAACTGGTTTTCCTTAGATAAAAAACTTTGAACCAATCTGACTGGATGATGTGGTTGAATTGCTTCTTTAAAGTGTCAGGGCTCCAGTCTGTGTGTTAGTTTTTGTGTGTGTCTCCCTTCCACCAACAGGAGGCACCTGGTTCCGGTCCGCCTTCTCACACACCTGCTGACGATTACCTCGTTAACGGAGTGCTCTTAAGCTGCTGATTGCCACTACCTCGACGCCAGAGTGTTTGCCAGTTTTTGGTACTTTAGCCAAGCTGAGTTTTTGCTGAGCAAGACTGAGTTCTTGTCTACCTGAGTTTTAACTTAGTTGTTTGTCTTTGCCTCTTGGCAGGAAGTCATCGTGCAAACTGGACCTTTCAGACCTCCACTCCCAGGAGGGATTAACTGAGCCTTTAACTGAGTCAGGGATTCAAACAGGAGGTTTGGATCCAGTCTCCTTGAGAGGACGTTGAAATTACTCTCTGAGCAAGGGAATCATCTTCACTACGACCCGTTCAAGTACAGCAGGAAATCTGAGTGGCAATCAGCATCTCCGTTCACCTACACTGTCCAAGTTCTGGGTAAACCCTGTTCCGCCCTCCACCGAATCAGACAAACTCTAGAAAAACAACACACAGGTTGGAGTCAAAGATCCTTCACTTCTCTGGAAAAGTGAGTCAACAACCAGATCCTCTTCCTCAAATCAACAAATGAAATTTCCCACTGAGCCTGAACTAATAGTCTGTCTTCCCATCACCTTCCAGTTCCGGCTGAGCAGAGTAGAGAGCTATACTGCACTGCGCTTAATCTCTTCAATAAAAACTGTTAAACTTTTCATCTGTGTCTCTCTGAATTGGTTTCACTGCTTGTGGGTCTGAGCTTTAGTTAAAATCATGACATAAAGTTCCTTGTTATGACATGTTGTGAATTGGCGCTATACAAATGAACTGAATTGAATTACGTACAGAGAAAATGTGCCATCTTTAGTTTATCTATTGCTTTCACTGAAAGGACATCAGGATAAAAACTTTTTATACTCTTCTCAATAAATAGTTAATAAAATGTGGTGATGTTGACAAGTTGTAACTATTTTAAATATTTTTAAATTGTTTTTTAAGTTAAAAATGTGACAAAGATTTGTGGTAATCTTCAAAGCAGTGTTGTTTTGGTCAACAATGTTGTAATTATTTCCTTGACGGTC
The DNA here is from genome assembly GCF_000732505.1 of Cyprinodon variegatus. NCBI lineage: Eukaryota > Metazoa > Chordata > Actinopteri > Cyprinodontiformes > Cyprinodontidae > Cyprinodon > Cyprinodon variegatus. Next base: position 476,629 of record NW_015151019.1, on the reverse strand, counting down.
CTTTTTTCATGAGGATAACAAAAACACAGTTAAACGTGGATCTTTGATGACGAAAGCTTGACGACTCATGGGTGTGAGTTTCCATTGCTAAGACTTGAAGACTGCAAAACATTCTTTAATTTCTACCTGAGGGAATCCCTAATTTATATCCAAAGAAAATATTTCATTGCACTCTGTTTATTTTTGGATAAATAGGCAGGTTAAAAGGTACATTGATCTTTGAATATTTTTCCCTCATATTTCTTGTTTCTATCTATTTAAATATTTCAACATTTTAGTTAACATATTTAAATTTAGGTATGGATTGCCATGGCATTATAAGGCAATTATGGGTTCTTTAGTAGGTTCTCTGCATTTTTTATTTTTATATCAGGCCTCTTTAAATTTAAATCTTTAAATTTATTTTAGAAATAAAGCCAAAATCACCAAAGTAGAACAAAGAATGTTTTCGGCTCTTTGCTTTTTTTTCAGATTTTTTTGACATTTGTGTAATGAACTCTAAGTGGAAGTTCAACTGAAGAAACTTAATTACTTCATCATCAGTCGCATCTGCCTCTGACGCAAACCAATCAGCTTTGAAAACGACCTCCACGAAGCCCAATCAGCATCCAGAATGAATCTTAAAAGGTCTCCAAATCCATGTCTAAACCTTCTACCCAGCCAAGTGCAAGGAGTGGTTGCGCTATATCTGATTTTGACTCAGATGACCCCGATTCAACCCACTTCCATCCCGATCTCCAACATCATAGCTAAGCTCCATCTTGCTTCTCTGTGGTGCTTCTTCAACCTCATCCCTTTCAGAGTTTAATTCAGAATCAGAATCAGAAACACTTTAATAATCCCAGAGGGAAATTACTTTCCTTAAGGAAAGTAATTCCTTAAGGACTCTTACTGCATTCCCTGCCACATCTCAACTAGTCCAGCAGCAGTCCGCCATGTCGAGCTTGGATCTGGAAGAGGTTTCTTCCCAAAGGGGAATTTTTTCCTCTCCACTGTTGCTTGGTGCTTGCTCATGATAGACAGGTTCATGCAAACCTGTGTTTATCCAAGCTGGACATCTATCTTCTGGGTCCCGAGTAAAGCACTAGTATGAGCCCACGGTCTTCTGGATATCACCAATACAGTTCAAGCAGATCATCACACCAACCAGCAACCTATGGACAGAACAAACTTCATCTATCTCCACTCCACCACCAGTTTCAGGCCTGGGGGAAACATCCAATTCTTCAAATTGTCTTTTCTTTGTGAGTTTTTCAGATTAAAATGCATAAATCATAGTAGGTCAGGAAGTGTTTGTAAATGATGTTTTCACATGCGATAATTGTGAATCCGACAGATGGGGTAGGGAGGGTGTTGTTAGATCAGATTATTATTATTTGGAGAAAAAAATAAAAATAAGTTCTGATTGCAAAGTTAAGTTTTGGATGTTTAATAATAGTATTTTCAAAGGTTTCAACCAGTTATGGCTGGCCAATAAAGTTCATTTAATTAAAATGTAAGATATTACAAAATATATGTATATATATATTTTATAGATGTGCAAGATAAATGTTTTGTCTTTTATTCCTTTTTTTTTTCAGATTGGTGATGTATTTCCGCTCTAGGGCGCAAAACTATTTGCCTATAGGCTTTGTTGGAATTTATGGGAATTTATGGGATATGGATAAGTTCAGTTTAAAATAAAAAAAAAGTCTGTGAATAGTTCCTTCTGGAATTAATGAAAATAGTTGTTTTAATGGTTATAGAGTCAGATATGTGGCGGTAACGTTTGATTTATCTAAAGGTTTTTATCTGTTACTGTGTAAATGAGTTTGACTGTAATTTAAGGAAGGATTCTAATATATATGCAGTGTGGGGACTTTAAATATGATATGATTTTTGTTTGTTAAACATATCAAATTTTGCAGATATATTTATATACATACATTATTTAGTCTTACTTATATCTTACTATGCCTTTCATAGAATATAAAATAAAATCCCTTTATTGTCCCACAATGAGGAAATTTAAAGCAGCAAAAAATCTTTAGAAAAAAATTGTCACACAAATTTGGACCTTAGAAAAATGTAAGAATAACAATAGTAAAGAGTTAAAAGATAAACAATAAAATACTGTAAAGTGTTTTAACAATATAAAACAGTGCACCTGCAGAATAAATAACCAATATACAGCTATGGACATTTTACAGTAATGGACATTTGAAAACAGCAGCAACATCAGAGATGTGCAAAATGACAGCAACATGTTATTTAACTGGCTTAGATTTATATCATCACATTTGCTTTTATCTGTTCATGCTCTCCGTGGTTGGCACCTTTATTCCACTCTGGATTCTCATTAGAGTAGTCTTTATTCACTTTACAATAAAAATAAAAATTAAATTAAAGTTGTAGGCAGTGCTGGCTGGCCAATAGAGAGAGTTAGGGCGTCACCCCACACCCAACGACACTGGTTAAGACATACAGATATATATATATATATATATATATATATATATATATATATATATATATATATATATATATATAGGTTGGTTATTCTTTTCTTTTTTTTGGTCTTGTCTCCTCCTTCCTTAGTTCTGCCTGTTTCTGACCAGTTTCTTTCCATGGACTTCTGAGTTTTGGCCGCCCCTGTTCTGCTGTGTTTTCCCTGACCTGTGTTTCCGGGCTGTTACCTGGATTGCAACTGATGTCGACCCTGTCTACTGACCACGGCTTGGATTAACCCTCCTGGGTCCATTGGTCCCCCTGCGCTCTCTGGAAGATGCAAGATGCTGCTTCTATTCTTTTCTGGATCTCTGGTACCGGCTCAGTAACAAACAATGGTGTTCCGCTCCTCTGGACTTTACGCCTTCTTCTAGGCTCAGACTGGTTTTGCCAGGTTGGTGGCTTTCATGCTCATTGTTGTTCCTCGTCTGAGTTTTGAAGTCACTGACCTGAGCCTCTACTCCTGCAGAGAGTCCACAGAACGTAATGCTTTGAAATCTTCCCACTTTCTGTCTCGACTGAATTCTGGGTCCTACGTTCTAAGCTTTGTAAAGATCCACAGCCCACCTGAGATTGAATAAATGCTTTTGAATTATCCCACTGCCTGTCTAGACTTTTTCTGGGTCCTACGTTCTAAGTTTATTATACTCAAGTCCAAAGAAAAGCCAGACAGAACTTTGTTGCGTGTATGATGTCCATTAGCGACTTTCTTAAAAGAGATATACACTAGTGTGGCCAAAAAAATGCATGGAAAAGCAGCAAATATTAAAATTTAAAAGATTTTAATATTTAATAAATGGCAACACACATCTTACCTTAAGACCAACCATTTTTATTTCATATGGCCATCTAAAGATAGTGCCAACAGATCTGTGAAGAGGATGCTAGAGTGCTCTGTAAAAAGGTACAGATAGAGGCTTTTGGTATTTTCAGTCACCATGACATATTAATGAGGAGACATGGAGGCATGTTTAAAAGCAAATTCTGGAAATCAATATCTCTCCTTTTTTATCCCCACTCTAGCTGTCATCCTGTCAGCTGGTAGCTACAGGGACCAAGCGGGGGTCTGATTAAAGATCTGCAAAGAGAGAAGCTCCCACTCAATACAGAAACACTTAAATCCTCTCATATTTAAGAAGATGTAGTAAACCAAGACACTTTCCCACTCATTCTTTTTGAATTTTACAGATTTCTTGGAAATATTTCAAAGACCACATTGAGGTCATTACAGACTGCAAACTTTAGCAGAACTTTAAAACTAGCCCCCCTCAAACGCCCACCCTCCGACTCTCAGCAGTTTATTCAATAACAAAGAATTGTGATACTGTGTAGAAATTATCCATATGCATCTGAACAAGGCATTAATTAACGAATCCATTCATGTGTGATTTTAATAAACAGAAAGCATATAGATGGAATCATTAAGGCTTCTATGCTTCTCCTCTTATCAACCAGTTAAAGTGTCACAACCGAAAGGATAAAGTTATTGCAGACAAAAGAAAACCATCCTGATGACTGATACTGACTAAAACGAATACTTCTTATATGATAGGGTGCTTCTGCCCTTAAATTAACATGTGGTACAATATTACAATATGTGCACTTTAATAAACAAGAAGGTCCCACAGGTACAGAATCTAGTTTGTATATTGGAGAAGCAATGGAACTGAGAGTCAGCAAAGTGAGATTGGGAAATGAAAAACAAAAGTCCAAGATTAAATGTTAAGCAGCAAAAAAAAAAAATTGAATTCCTTCTTTTATTTGAAGATTAATATATGATTTTGTGTGTTCTTCTTTAGAAAGTGACTAGACCCCTTTTAAGTTGACATGATCAGTAGAAGCCGCTGTATAACCATACATGCAGTTCTGTACTCTGATGTCTGTGTCAAATTCTAATGCGGAAATTTGCAGCTAAGGCTCAGTGTTCCTTTGGTCCACACACAAATGCTTCTCTCAGAATATTTTCTCTTATTCCCACCATGTCCTGTACACCAGAGATTTTTTTTTGACACTTCCAGCACATCAGCAGTTTTTGAAATACTAAACCATTATTAAAACAATAGATTAATAAAGACCTGGAAATGTGCTAAGGGCAGAGACTATAGAGTAGTTGGTGAGTGTGTGAGAAATGTGTCCTTAGAGTGGCACAAAACTTCATGGCAGTTGCCAAGACATGAAGTAGGGAAAAGTAATGATCTCACCCTCTTTTATCATTCGATGTCTGAAGAAAAGAAAGCCGCATTGCATCTGCTACCAGCACAAACTACATTAGAAGTCACAAAAATTCTAATTCAATAATGTATTAATTACTTTCATTACAAAATATGTGATAAACTTTGTATTCTGTTACAATAGCACTGTCAGCAAGCAATCGCAATAAAACTACCAAGATATCAGATTATGCAAAAAGAGAACATTAAAAACGGATGTTCTAGTAACACCATGGGATTGGATGTAGAGGACAAAAACTTTTGTGATAAAGGATCCTTAAGAAAAAGATATTTTAAACATAGAATACACACAAAGTACTTTGATTTGATAAGATAGTTTCCATAAAACACATAGAAACAGTAAAAACTGATATTGACAGATTCAGATTAGTTTGTCTTTAAAGAAAACTGGTGAGAAAAGTTGATGGTATGAGAGTTTTTACATACATTTTTTTGTGTTAACATTAACGTGTCTTGTATTCACTGCTGATTGGGGACTATAAGGATACTTTCACTTTGTTTTCTTACAAATGAATACTTTGTTTTATTTTTTAAGAGTTCATACAGCACACACAATGGTGTCCTGAGCCTTTCCAGAGCTACAGGCTGTAGCATGTTAAAACACATTTAACCAAGTAGATAAAGCAAAAACAGTAACCTTAAAGTATATTGTCTTTGATGAATTGGCAAAAAAGCTGAAATATATGAGGTTAAGTAGAAAAAGAAAAATGACAGAAATAGTTAAGTACCAAAGTATTGGGAGAGGATAATAGAGAAAGGAGAAAAAATGGGAGAAAAGAATAAAGGTAAAGAACAATGAGAACCAATTAAAACTCCTCAACTCAACCTAATTCCCTTAGTTATCCACAATTATAGCAAAAATGAGGTATTTAAATCCACTGCATAACAATTAAGTAACCTTTTCTATAAGTACTGAGAAACTGAATATCTTCAATGCAGAAATTTAAACAAACCTATATCGAAAAAACAGTAAACAATTTGGAAAAAGCCCAGACTGATTTGAATGGCTATATATGGTTATTTACTTAGTTATTTGAATGGTTATATTCACCCATGGGCTGCTCAGTAGCATAGTGGGTAGCACTGCTAGAAGGTTGCGGGTTCAATTCCCGGCCATTTCTTTCTGCGTTTTGCAGAAAGTGTGCATGTTCTCCCTGAGCATGCAAGGGTTCTCTCCAGGTACTCCGGCTTCCTCGAGCAGTCCAAAAACATGAGTGAGGTTAATTCTTCTCAAAAGTCTCCTTAGGTGTGAGTGTGAATGGTTGTCCTGTTTGTCTCTGTGTTGCCCTGCGATGGACTGGCGATCTGTCACGGGTAGACCCCACCTCTCACCTGTAGACAGCTGGAGCAGCACCCCTTGCGACCCCACTTGAGATAAAGGGTGTCAGAAAATGGATGAATGGATGGATATTCAACCATTATATATACTGATTTGAAGTAATAATCTGTAAATGATTGTCTTAAACTCCCCACCACTTCCTTGTATGACATAATGAAATTTAAAAAATAAATGAAGGGGGTAGTCCAATTTTCTTGACCCAAATTTCGCCCCTTAATTTGAATAAAAGAACATGAAATAAACACCCTGAAATACCCTGAAACAAAAAGAGCTAGGAAAAAAAGGGGCTTAAAATTGTACAGTATAAAGTAATATAATTATTTGAAGTATGTAAATTGCCTTAATAAATTATTGCTGCAAAATAAAATTGTAAGGAGAGGATCTCAAAGAACCCGTGATTCAGCAAGACAAAGCCAGCTGGTGACAGGCTTTAATACCTGATTGCAGACTTAAGAAAGGCAGACAATGAATGAACAGGTGGCTAGATTTTGGCTGACAGGCTGCAGACAGGTTTTAAGCAACCAGGATCGAGGTAGGAAAAATGAACAGGTAGAAAGTTTCAAAAGCTGATGAGGATCTATTGAGGGAAGGCCGAGAGCATGAATTCATGGCAAGGAGAAGACATTGTGGTGATAAATAACTGAGAGAGGCAGGTATTAATAGGGAGAGTAACAGCTTTGAGGAACTCATATGAACTCATATAATTAGCAGAGGGGAGCAGATAAGGGAGAGGTACTGTAGGCTGCCATCCACAAAGCACCCAAAAATTAGTAAATAGAGAGGATTTATGAAAAAAATTTCATTATGAGATAAAAAAAACCTCATGAAATAAATAGTTTTTAAAAGAACGAAATATTTATATATGTTAAAATATTTATTAGAAACATTTATCTTCCTTTTGTTTTATTTGAAAGAAATTCCTGTCATGTTTAAGGTTGGGGAGTCAAGTCTTAGCCTATAGCCTATTAAATGTATTCCTGACTTAAAACGTATAAAGCAAGGGGATTAGTCTTTTATCTAGGTAGAAGGTTACAGCTTATACACAGAGATTTTCTCCCATTGTATATTAATCTCGTTAGGTGATGCTTGATACATTGCTCTCTTGCTGACCCTGCAAGCATTAGGGGCATTGTGCCTTTACAGCAGCCAACCTCACACCTTCATCTGCTGTCTGGCTCGACACTCTGTTTCTGTTAAGCTTTTTTAAAGGCCAAAAAAAGTTTCAGCAAGAAAACTGTTTTATGATACATTTCAAACTAGTCATTCAGTGGGTGGGACATTGTATTAGGCACTTTTGTAATCAATGTGCGAGACCAGACTGGAGACAGAGCTAATGTTTGGCTGCTCTCATAGGACCTTTGAAATCAATAGTATAAGAGTTCATCCCTTTAGTAATGCTGTGTCAGAGCATAAAATAAGCTGGATCACAAATTGATAATATCTTTTAAAGAATACCCTTGTCTATATACTGTTTTGTGTAATCCATTAAATGAAAAGATTTTAACAAGAAATATTCAAGGTCTGTTTTGAAACAGTCCAAAAAAACCACCTAAAGAATCTGTTTGCGATCCCTGCAGTTTCAGCATGTTTCATAAAAAGTCTCTGCTGCCAAAAGACTTGCAGAGAACACAAAAAAATGGAAGAAAGCCTTAAACTTTAACCGGATCAAAGCTGAATTTGCTGATACACATCCAAAAACCTGGATAAAAAAATCTGACTATAAATCACCCTGGACTCTGTGGATTAGCATTTACTGTAGCCTCTATAGTTCACTAACTCTTTAGAGTCGGGACAAAACATGTTTTATGAAGAAATGTCAAATTTACAATTAGGGTTTTAATGCTGTCAGTTTACATATAAAGTAACTGCATAAATCTGTGTTATTTGTAGCTATTTTTTTGTTCTTTATATACCCGAACAGTTTTTTTGTTTTTGTTTTTAGAGTTGTTGATATTTTTTGATTTGTTAATATTTTAAAGGTGTATAACCCCCAAACAAAATAAAATGGAATATAAAAATCTTGAACATTGTGAAAAGACATGTATCAACATTCAATAATGGATAGTGGTGTAAAACTGAAGTCTGGTCAAAAAGTTTTTGTAGAAAAGTCAGTTTCTCTCAGGTTTTTTACATAAATCTCTTTAAATTGTACAGGAGTATGGTTTTATCCCTTTTTATTTTTCCCTGTGCCAAGGGCAACCTTTTATTGAGCAAGATAAGATAAGATTTGATACTTTTGACTAATTCTAACATAAACACAAAGCTGGACCACAACAACAAAATACAGTTATGAGATTTCTTTTTAAGAAAAATAGTTGACTACATTCAATATTTACAGTGGGGTTATTGCAACAAATAGTGATGGATGAAAAAATAATCAGCTGCAGTCTGCAAAACATTTCTTGGAGGCCATATCTTTGCAATTGCATCAACTGTCAGATTACATGTCTAAAAGACTTGACGTGTAGTCTGATAGTTGTCAAATTGAACTATAACCTTCCAGGGTGGTGAAATACAGGTGCTGGTCACAAAATGAGAATGTGGTGAAAAAAGGTAATTTATTTCAGTAATTGCAATCCAAAAGTGAAACAGGAATATGATATATAATGATTACACACAGACTTATATATTTCATTTATTTATTTATTTTGATTTTGGTGATTAGAACTGACAAATAATTAAAACCCCTAAATTCAGAAACTCAGGGAATTAGGATATTGTAAAAAGTTTCAATATTGAAGACACATAAATCCACACTCCAATCAGATAATTAACTTAAAATGAGTGTAAAGGCCTTTAAATTGATTCTTAGTCATGTTCTGTAGGTTGCAATCCTGGGGAAGACCACTGACTTCAGTTGCTCCAAAGAGCTGGCTATTTACAGAGTTCAGTGTCCAAGCACCTTAATAGAGTGGTGAAAGAGTACAAGCAAATAGGGATAACCACAAGGTGACTCCAAATATAATCACACATTAAACTGAACATTACTTGATTAAACATTAAATAATCAATTGCACAACGCAACACATAAAGAGAAAACAAAAGGGGACCAAGAATGGAGCCTTGCAGTACCCCGTGTGAAACAGGAGCTATAGAAAAGTTTAATCATGTCAGAAGATATTCTGTTGTTAAGAGGGAAGATTAAACACTTTTATGTGCTACAAGTGATATTGGTATAGTGGTTCAGCTAGCTTGCAAAATAAAAAGAATGATCTACTTTGTCAAAGGCTACTCTGAGGTAAACAAATTCAGACGTATATGGCACTATTGATAAACAGATATAGCTCTGTCACTATAATTTTTTACAAAAGTGATCTCTGTATTATGTAAGAGACTGCTTTTAACAGCTTTGCTTTTTTAAGAAGTTTTATGTTTTTCCATGAAATTGAAAAAAAGATGATAAATTAGAAAATGGTCTAAAATGTCATAACACAAAGTTAGCACCGATTTGTGGTTTACATTTGTGATTCTTATATAAAAAAAAATACTGTATATTTTATAATGTACCAGCAATGACATTCAAATTTTGACTAGTGTCAAACCTATAGGACAGATGCCAGATTCAAAAACAAAACAGTTACAACTGTCAAATGAATTTGATGTAGATAACCAACCCTAAGAGGCCCCTGATAAATTTGAACTGCTATATAGACAGATCCTGTTTATGTAAATACATTTGCTGATGAGGCTGTAGCTAATTTATTGAGTCTGATAGACTGAGTGAGTTTTACATGTAGAGTTAACCTACCCCTAAAATATTCCTCTAAGCTGTAATGAGTGTGCATTAGCGTAATCAGAGTGTGTGCTGTTTTTGTGTGTTTACATTGTGTGGAATAAACGAAGCAAATGTATGTATTTTGAGAGTTTCCACTGGCTGCTCTGCTGAACAAAGAGGTCTGCTGTGGAGGTGGATTGTGTGAGGCTAAGCTGTAATTGAATACTGACAGGAGTGCTGTTCCAGCTCAGACCTCAGAAGGAGGGTCTGACCTTGAAATGCTGCTGCTGATAGACAGACAGCACAAAGACCAGGCCGACTAATTAGATAAAAAAACATGGATCCCGAGGGATGGAGATGTGACAAGCACATTGATTTACTACAGCTCTTCAATTTCCATCTCTTTCCACGTCTCCCTCCTTTCATCTCCCATTCTCTCAGCACATGCCTCATTTTATCCATCCCACTGTGCTGTCACCCCTCTTTGTATTTCCCTTTTTCTACTCCTCTGATTTTTGATTCTTTTTCCCAAGATCCTTTGCTGCTCGACTTAAAAGAATGAGGAATTATGACACATTCAATAAGTTAAACTGTCAACTGTCAAATACGTTGATGTGTAGAGATGTAAGAATATCACATATTCTGACATAATGTCAGTGCTTAATATTTATTTTATGACTGGTGTGAGGAATGGTTTATTGTCATTGCAAAACCTCATTGTCAGTGCCATATTGGTGTGCCATGAGCTTCTCAAAAGTTATGGCCACAGATTCATCTCCTGCATGAAGAAAGGGGTAGTCTGAAAATGTTTTTTTATAAAAAACATTTGTGATAATTTGCACTGTTTTCGATTTTATATCTAAGGGTCGGTCTAGGGTATGGCATTCCACTAAAAAAATGGTATATACCAGTTGAAGTGTTGTATATGCCATTTGAAAAGTGGCACATGTCAGTTGAAATGTTGCACATGCCAGTTTCACCAAAGGTCCTACATGGGCTCTCAATGTCATTATCTGGTGTTAACGACAATATATGTATGAAGTTATCTAAAACTTGTCATGTTCCTTTTAAGGGATCTGACCCACATGCAGGAAACCACTCAGAGAACTAGAGAAAACATGAAGAGTTGGATCCAGTGTTTCTCAGAACGCTGGTGAACCGGAACTGAAAGTGAGAAGGGAAGTTCAGTGTTTAGTTCAGGCTCAGTGGGAAACTTGAGTGACGACTTGCAAAAACAGAGACTGAAATGGGACTCACGTTTCCAGGGAAAAGGTGTCCTTCCCAGAATCCAGTCGGTGTGAGTTACTCCAGAACTGGGTGGACTCGTTGGAGGGCGGACAGGGTTTACTCAGGTTTGGTTGGTTCCTGAGGAGCGATGGAGCTGACTGCCACTTAAATTTCCAGAAGTACTTGAACGGTGCGTGTGGAGATTTATCCCCTGCTCAGTGTGAAGCTCAAACAATCCTTTCAGGGGTAGGAGGTCCAAACATCCAGTTTGCATCCCCTGCTCAGTGTGAAGCTCAAAGGATCCTTCCAGGGGGAGAAGGTCCAAACATCCAGTTTGCATCCCCTGCTCAGTGTGAAGCTCAAACGATCCTTCCAGGGGGAGAAGGCCAAAACATCCAGTTTGCAGGATGACTTCCTGCCGAGAGGCAAAGACAAAAAAATAATAAGATTAGGGCTCAGGGAGACAAAGACTCAGTTAGACTCTGCTAAACTCAGCTTGGCTAGAGTACCCAAAACTGGCAAACACTCTGGCGTCGAGGTAGTGACAGTCAGCAGCTTAAGAGTCCTCAGATAATGAGGCAACCATCCGAAGGTTTGTGGAAGGGCCAGTGAGAACCGGGCGCCACCTGGTGGTGGAGGGAGAAAACACAAACACACAACCCACACAAACTGGATTCCTTACAAAACTAATGTTCATATATGTGGATATTAATGTGTGGATGTGTTTGAGAAAACAGTAAACATTCATACCACTAAATCTTTCAGTTGTTTTCTTTCGCAATGTGAGTGAATGTTCTGAAAATGGCAGGATATTGCTAGTATTACAATATGCAGTGGATTACAAGTGATCTGCTAAGTATTAGCCTGGACAAAACCAAACCACTTTTGCTTCCTCTTTGGTTGCAAGCAACAGGTGATTAAATAAAAGATCAAATAAAATTTTGTTTTTATATTTACAGTTTTAAAAGAAAAAGGACAGCCCTTTACTTTAAAAAGCCATAGTTGTTAGACCAAACAAAGAGACTTTATTTAGTCATGTCAGTTTGAAGATGGCCTATGTAAAATTCTCCAAACTCCTATCAAAAACTAAAGAATATTTTGATGGCAAATGCCACTTTTCAACTGGCATTTATGATTTTTCAAGTGGCATATGCAGTTTTTCAAAAGGCATATGCCACTTTTCAACTGGCACATGCCATTTTTCCAGGGATATTAAGCTTAAGCATAAATTCAATCCAGAAGACTCTTATCAGTTTCACCTGAACAACCTGCGATGTCTCTCTTTCAGGTCCATTCAATCAACTTCACCGAAGTCAATCATCTTGTAATCATCTTGACTTCACTTAGCTCCGGGCCCAGCTTCTGTCTCCTGCAAATTTTCTCCCACCGTCACCCCATCCTGTTACGCGCCTTTAGCAAACATGTGCGTTTCCTTTCGCTTGCGCGGTGAATCGTGCCGCCTGCGCTGTGCGACAATGCAAGGGAAACCGCATTTGATGGAAAAACGCAACTCGACGTAACACCGGTATTTCCATCTGGAAAACGCTGTTTTGCTGCTGGAGTCCTCCTCACTCTCCATCTCTCTGTGTGTGCTGTACGTTAACACCTGCCAACGGAAACACCCACCTACCCAACTGACAGACGGAATCTCACTCTACATCATCCAATCTCATCCTCCCCTCTCTCATGACAAGGCGCACATGAGTCCTATCATGAAAAAAAGGTTCATTGTGCGACCTGAGTAACGTGAAGTAGGCCAGTGGATTGAGAGGGTTTTCGTGTCTGTCTTGTCCTCTGATCGTGTCCTATCAGTTTTATTCCCGTCAGCCTGGCTCCAAGGGGGAGACCAGTTTAAAATCCTACTGAAATCCTGGTACGTCTTGTCTCTGTTCCCTCTACCACTGAGCCTGCTAGTCTGCATCTGATCCTGCTTCTGCTTCTGCTCCCTTCTAACTCTGGACTCTGAACCTGCCTAAAGGTTCTGTGGATTCCTGGAATGCCTTTTCTGTCTGTTCTTGTGTGGATCTGAACTTTTGTCGAGCTGAGGACTCCTGGATCTCAAAACTCTCTGGTTCTGACCTGGATCGGTCTCCTGTCAGCTTTCTATGGTTGCTGCTCTGATCGAGCACACCAACAAGCAAATCCAAATCAGAAAAATAAGAGACATGAAATTAACCTCAAAAGGGAAAAAGGAGGCCACATTACCACAAAATACAGTATTTTTTTAACTAAACTAGCTTCAGTTTAAGGTTTCTATGCTTGCCCAAAGAAATTAAGTTATCGAGGTCTACATGTATATTTACAAATATTTGAAAATAATCTAGGCAGTTTTTACCAGGCCAAAACTGATCATAAAATGCATTGGCTTAATATGAAGTGTAGTAAATTTAATAAAGTTATTTAAAATTATCTTTATTACAAAAAATTTATATAAATCTGCACTCTGTTGTAGCCCTTCAATCAATGTTGACAACTGTGTTTAATGGTTTGCTAAGATAAGCGCTCACTGAATTAGAAAATCAGAATAGTTCCTTTAAATAAGAGTTTTTCTTGCAATCATATTTCTTTTGTCAACCAAAATTACCTGGAAGGGAACATGCTCTTTTGTCCCAAAGGCTTTACAGGCAAGGATTTTACTTGTTGTAAAATTTGCACCCCAATCAACCGTTTATTCTTTTAAGATTTAGTACAGAGGTTAAACAGCTTTGCTGAAAGCCAATGGGGCATTTAAGAAAATCTATGCAATTGTCAAATTTTAAGAGAGTAAAGGTCAGTTAAAGTAAAAGGAATAATTATTATAAATACATAATAAAAGTAACAAACAAGGAAACAGACCATGCTTACCTTAGGTGAATAAACAAAATGTACAATATTGCCTTTTAGAAATGTATTAATTGTTTCCTTTGAACAAAGAAGTTACTTTTTATTTTCAAATTGCTGAAACTTAAAAAAGATCTATGCTTAATTGACAAAAAAGTGCATAAAGGCATTACATTCACAATTTAGATAACTACAAAATGGCGGCGCCAGTACTGGATTTTTTTTCTTTCTATTTTATTTTATTTTTTGGCATCGATCCTAGTTTTTTTTTTGTTACTATTGGTTTGCTCCCGCTCCCGTCTGCTCCTGTCAATGTTTAATCCTGTACCGTCCCAATCACGTGATCATTACTAACACTGACTCCCATCCCACGGGAATCCCCAAAAAATGTCAGTCTCTACTCTTAATAGTGCACAGGTGGGCCTAAAGCCAGTCAAACACTACAAGTTTTTGCCCTTTTCTTTTGGATCGGGCCAAGTTTAAGCCTCATTGTGAGTCCTGCGCCATGTAATATACGAGGGGTGATTAGCCACTCACCACCACTACCATCAGGAATCGTAAAGTTGGGAGAAAATCAAATTCAGTCAGCCCTCAGAAGGCGATCAAGCAAAGTTACAAGCGTCTACAAGCCGATTGACCATCCTGTTACAGGCAAAGGAGTTCTTTCTTTTCCAGATTGACAAGTCAGACCACCAAAATCCCTTGGTGTTGGGTCTGACATGTGGTTTTTGGAAGTGAATTGTGAGCAGGTAGATAGCAGTAGAGTCTCAGGCTGTGCAGTGTGAGAAGATGCATCGTGAGCTGTGAACTTTTAAACCTGGTATTTTAATCGTACAATTTAAGCTGTAGCTGAGTACATTGAAAATGACTTACAGTGTATGCCCGGCCTTAAACTGTCCAAAATAAAAGGCCACTCTAAAAGGTATAGGTAGGTTTTATTTGGTTGGGGGGGACTGTATGCCACCATTTCCTTGGCATACAGTTGAAGCGGCATACAGTCGGAATGTTGGTTGATTCCCTTATAAATGGCTGTGCAAAGTTGTTGGATATCGGCAGGAACTGGTATACGCTGTCAAATACAGTGTTCCAGAGCATCTCAAACATACTCATTGGATGCCCGGTGAGTATGCCAGCTGTGCAAGAACTGGGATATTTTCAGCTTCCAAGAATTGTGTACAAAGCTTTGCAATAAGGGGCTGAGCATTATCCTGCTGCAACATGAGGTGGTGTTTTAGATGTATGTCACAACAATGGGCCTCAGGATCTCGTCATGGTATCTCTGTGAATTCAGAATTCATTATGCATTATCTAAGCAAAGAATAAGTGCTTAGAGTCCCAGATTTAGACTGGTTTTTGAACAACATTTCAGGGAAATGAATATATTATTATTATTATGTGGAAAAAAGTTTTAGATATTTCAGTTCATCTCAGAAAAAATGGAAGCAAAAGCAAAAATGTTGCGTTTAAATTTTTGAGTGTACAACACATATGTATGGAAAGCAGTTTGTGTTTTTTGTCTCTTAATTTTATTTGGAGGCATTAAATGTTATGTGGATACTGTAAGTAAACACAGCAAGAAATGCTCTGAGATTTATACATTTCATATCTGAGTATAAAAAAGGTAAACTGGCAACAACAAAACCCTATTTACAGCTTAGAGGGAGAGATTTCCTTTCATGGCTAAAGATTATGAATTATGCCCAAGATGTCATGATATGCCCTGATAGCTGACTTTAACTATTCACTTCATTCACCTGTCTAACTCTGCCCGGTTCCTAATTTGTGCTCATCTTATTCACTTGTGTCTGTTGCTTTATATTCATCAAGCAATATTCATCCAACCTATCGGGGCAAGATAATTGTTTGATTTCGGTCAATCACAGAGCCTGTCTTCATCTGTGCATTTCTGTCTGAGCTTGATGCTCGATGCATGGAACTCTGAACCTGCCTTCACGCTCTGTAGATATTTGGAACCCTGGATCTCTATGCTCTTGTGCAGATCAGAACTCCTGAATGGCCTGTGGACTCCTGGAGTCCAGAACTATTCCTGTCTGGTCTGTTTCCCTGACCTGTTTTTTTCTGCCTGCTCACTGGGGTTGCTGCGTCAAGGGACACTGATGGGCGTCTTTGCACCGCAGCTCGTTTGGCAATCCATCGGCTGGATTCTTCCTTCCTCGGAGAGGATGGACTGAACTGTTAAACCATGTAAGATAATCAGGAGATAATCATCTCCTGTCAGATGATCATGGTCACTTACTTGTGTTCCTCCCTCCAGAGTGCCAGTGATGGGTTGCGCCCCATTTGTCCAGTTTATGACACAATATGGTCAATGAAGATGGATTGTAAACTCAAACAGATCATGTTGCCATCAGTGCAAAGTAAATGACATAGACAGATGTTAATATTTCTGCTACCATCGTTAGAACCAAATATTCAACCAGACTGAATTGACATTTCACAGATTTGTAGAAATAAAATAGGGAACTTTGTCAGCAGCAGAAACAGGAACCCCTGAGAAAGAGAGAGATCAGGTTAGTGGCTGGGCTGGATCTCAAATAGCAAACAGACCCGAAGCAGAATATGTGAGGAAACAAAGAGGCAAAACCCTGGTTCCACAACAGCGCTCTAAATAATGCTTGGTTTTGGCTTATAATGCTTTGATGGAGAGCATCCTGCTCAAAAGAACAGAGGGACAACTCATTCAAAGGTAGGTTCTGCATCTTGGAGACCACCCTCGGCCATGGGACAAAAACAGGATCTAAGCCGATAGGTTAGAATGTGGAGGAGGAATTCAGAGTATTCCAGCGAGGGCAAGGGCAAAACTGTGGAATCTGTGAGGCTAAAACAAGGCCAGAATCAATAGCAATCGGGAATCCTAGAAATCTATTCGCTGTGAGGCCTTTAAATAATCTGGCAACAATAACTTGCTTGAGTTCTGGTTTAATAGGTGGCGAAAGCAGATGGTAAGCATGAGCAGAGATTAGTGGAGCTTTAATTTAAACAGACCAGTTACTTTGCCAGAATTATGACATCTGGGGTCCATATCAGGAAGCAATTTCAACAAAGACAGGGTCTATTCCTTGATTCTGAGCTGATCTAGCTTGACTATGAAACTCTGAGTTTCACAATGGCTGCTGTATCAATTCTGAGTAAATTCACTAAGAGGCAAGCTGATGCATAACAAGTATAAAAGCCATTGTCAATGGAGCCCAGATTCGACAAAAGACCATGACAACAAGCAAGAGGAAGTCTCTCCACTGGAAGTAGAGATATTAATGAAGGTAAATGATGAAATGAAAAATTTGTTTAAAGGAATAGTACACCCAAAACATGATTAGCCTTCATTTTCTACTCACCCCCATGCTGAACAACACCCTGGAGTACTTTTTTGATATCTCAAATGCATCTGGAGATCTGGGAGGCTTCTTGCTGTCTGCTGACATTCAAATAATGGAAGTGCCCAGCGCCCGAGGCAGAAAGGTCCATAAAAGTCCACAAAAAACGTTTCAATATTCCTCCATACTGCTCGTCCAATGTATTCCAAGTTTCCTGAGTGGGTAGCATCCAGAATTTACTCGAAACGAAGTCATTTAGAATGTTTTTAGAGCATAAACAGTAGTGTATAGGATTTCCTGAAAGCGCGCACATGCGCGATCACGACGCTACGGAAGCCGGCAGACTAAACCAGATGAAAGTGCGCATTCAGCGTCTGCTCTTCCAATAATGCAAGCGTAGAAGAAGAAATGTGCCGTTTACCTGTACAAAGAAAGAAACAACGAAAGAAAAATGTCTGAGGACTTCAGTGTTGAGGAAGAGCATGAGTTCTTTGCCGAGCTGAACGCGCTGGTTTGGTCTGCCGGCTTCCGTAGCGTTGTGATCGCGCATGTGCGCGCTTTCAGGAAATCCTATACACTACTGTTTATGCTCTAAAAACATTCTAAATTACTTCGTTTCGAGTAAATTCTGGATGCTACCCACTCAGGAAACTTGGAATACATTGGACGAGCAGTATGGAGGAATATTGAAACGTTTTTTGTGGACTTTTATGGACCTTTCTGCCTCGGGTGCTGGGCACCTCCATTATTTGAATGTCAGCAGACAGCAAGAAGCCTCCCAGATCTCCAGATGCATTTGAGATATCAAAAAAGTACTCCAGAGTGTTGTTCAGCATGGGGGTGAGTAGAAAATGAAGGCTAATCATGTTTTGGGTGTACTATTCCTTTAAAGGAAAGATCAATAGCACTATAGCTGCAGAGAAGAGGGAGCTGGTGTAGGAAAAGATTTCTGCTCAAGTTATTGCATATGTAGTCTGTTATGGCAGGCCATTTTGACATTTATGAAAAGCCCTCTCCTCTCTTTTGTTCCATTTGTAGATGCCTGAAATGGCAGTCTATGTGGTCAGATCATATTCCTAGTCAGAACTGTAATAATAGATTTCCTAAATTACATTTCTGACAGCAAAAATTGAATTTCATAATATCAAAAACATGGTTTCAAATAACTAGAAATATTTACACCTTTTACGTGGCTGTTTTGACATTTCTTAGCTTCACTAAATATGCATTTCTGATATCTGGTATACATACTAAGTCAAACTAATAGATCTCAGAACTGCCTGCCACAGTCTGATGTTACCACAATAACAGTACGATGGAAAACAGTTTTTTTTGCTTGAACTGTGGAGTTTAATTTTTTTCTATTTAGGTCTATCTATGAAATATCACAGGGGGGAAGTGCAGCTGACAGCAGCTGAAGATAAAATATAACAACACTTGTTCAAACAGGTAAGAACTGTGCAGCATCTCGTATTGTATTACCTTATTTTTATTCTGTCTTGTTATACAGTAAATACTAAGTAGCTGTTTTCTATATCCGCACACATTACTGTGTTTTTACTGATATCAAGTACTGTTAAATACCTTTTAAGGAATCTATCTAATGCTGTGAGGACAGATAAAGTAAAGAATATATGTGATGGACTGAGAGGTGAAACAAGAGGAAACATAAAGAAAACTTTCTTTATATGACAGGAAATTTTTATGCAGTCTGAGAACCCTCTCCTGATGAATATTTAAGCCTTTGCAAAGTAATGCTGCACCTTCATCCGATTAGACCAACAAAAGGACATGACGTTTTTGTGTTTTTAACCTAATGTGTCTGAGGAACCCAGTAACTGATTTTTTTATTGTTCGCACCAAACTATGACAGAACTCTCCTGACTGAATCAGGAAACAAAGTGATTGGCCTTCAGAAGGGTGGAGACATGATATTGAGGAAAATGCTTTCTTGTTTCCTTAATTTCCCTTCTGTTTTTTTTTTTTTTTTCCCATAATGTTAATTTTATAATAATATCACATCGAACATCATTAGGAACTTGAATTTATAACATTTGATGGAATGGATTTTTTTCAAATGTAAATGCACTTTTGAAACTTCTTATGCACTAAGTGATGTTATTTGAGTTTAAACAGATGTGTTGTACAGAAATAAGGCCAGTGTATTATTTATATATTCCTTTTTGCAGAAATACAGAAAAAATATCACAATGAAAGCATTGAAAAAACGGCTAATATTTTCAAATTGTCAAGGATCTGACTCGAGGATCAAAGTGAGGAGAAGCGCTAAGAGATTCTGACTGAGGAATTAGAACACTAGCAAGTTCTGACTGAGGAGCGGAAACACCGACAGGTTCTGACTGAGGAATGGGAACGCAAACGAGTTCTGACTGAGGACTGGGAAGGCCAACAGGTTCTGACTCTGTAGGTTCTAATTTTGGAGAGAGAAAACTAAGAGGGTTTGACTGTAGAGAGGGTGACCTAAGAGGGTCAGAATGTGGAGCTATGACACTGGGTGGAGCTGACTGAGTCAAAGGGCGGACTGGCCCTCTAATGGGCTCTGGCTTGGGTACTGGCCCGCTAATGGGCTCTGGCTTGGGTACAGGCCCGCTAATGGGCTCTGGCTCAGGGACTGGTCCACCAAAGGGCTCTGGCCCGCTAACGAGCTCTGGCTTGGAGACTGGCCTGCTAAAGGGCTCTAACTCGGGGGCTGACCCACTAAGGGGCTCTGGCACTGGAACTGGCCTGCTTAAGGGCTCTGACTCTGGGATTAGCCCACCAAGGGACTTTGACACTGGAAAGGCTAGCTGGCAGGTAGCCATGGAGGTGGAAGGAAAGGGAAAAAAATCCTCATTCTCCCTATAAAAAACTGAAAAAGTTCAGATTCCTAAAGTTGTGAGGGATCAGATCTTAAAACTTGTGACTGTCTGGGGACAATAGAGTGTTTGAATCCTCAGAGGTCGGGACAATTGGCAATGACAGCAGCAAACTGTCCCGACAAGGAGGAAGCAGCAGCGTCAGAAGGACCCACTGGTTAGGGAGTGGCGGCTTCAGACCGACCTGTCAGGGAGGAAGCTGCAGTTTAATAAGTTGCCTGTGGAAACTTATTAAAGTTTCCACAGGCAACAGAGGCAAAAATGTATAAATCAAAAATGCAAACTGAAATCTATGACACATCAGGGAAAACACACATGAGGAGCCAGGAAACGACAGAGCAACAAAACAACTACAAGAAACCAGCACCGAGTGAAGGCTGTGCTGCTCTTTAAAGCTAAGCTCCACCTGTGTAAACTTGCCAGGTTCTCCACCAAAATCCTCTCAGGAAGAGGTGCATCACTAGCACTAACACACACACAAACAGAAAATAATGAAAGAATGAAGAACTACAGGGGACTAGGCGAAGTTATAAAGACCTCTATGCTAAAATAGTTGCAATTATTCAACCATATTTACAAAATATGAACAAAACCGTTGTGTCATTATCCAGACTTGCCACATCCAAAAATAAATATTGAAATAAAACCTGTCATACCATTTTCAGTTCGTCATTTCAGTTTGCACAGCAATGTGCGGAAATTTAGAGAAAGATGAGAAACACCATGCAAACATTGACATGCAGAGATAGAGTAAGTTAAAGGTAAAATAAAGAATTATATTATCTTTAAAGTGTAATATACAAATATAAAAGTTTGTTTAATTGAATATACACTGTTCAAAAATAAAGGGAACACATAAACAGCAAAATATAACTTTAATCAAATCAAACTTCTGTGAAATCAAACTGTCCACCTAGGAAGCGCACTGGCTGACAAGCAATTTCACATGCTTTTTGAGCAAATGGAATAGACCTGAGTGGAAATTATTGGCAATTAGCAAGAAGGAGGCATAAAGGAGTGATTCTGCAGGTGGGAATCACAGACCACTTCTCTTTTCTTATGCTTTCTGGCAATGTTTTGGTCACTTTTGAATGTTGTTTGTACTTTCACACTCATGGTAGCATGAGACAGACAAAAAAACATGTGCTCACCAGAGGTAGCATGACTGCGATGAGGTCTGTGCAGGTGTTGGTGAAAGCTATAGTCCAGGTCTGGAAGGAGATACCTTAGGAGACCATCCTCCACCTCACCAGGAGCATGCCCAAGTGTTGTATGGAGGTCATACAGGCCCCTGGAGGTCCCACACAATACCGATTCGCATTTTGACCTGTTTACATCAAAGTTGGTGCCGCCTGTAGTGTGTTTGGTTAATACATTTGATTTCCATGATGATTTTTGTATGATTTTGTTGTCAGCACATTCAGCTTTGTACAGAACAAAGTAGAAAATGTTTTAATCATTTAGATGTAGGATATGTTGAGCGTTCCCTTTCATTTTTTAACATTACACTATTATAAAATATAGGATGAATATATATCCTTATGACAATTCACAAAAACAAAATAAAAAATAAGAGTCACAAAAGATCAAGAAGGAAAAAGTATTAATTTGAAAATACATACTATATGGGACTTTAAATAAATTTTAACAAAAAGGCTTGTTAAAAACTTATTTTCAATAATTTAGCATATTATTTCTATAAGCCATGTATTTATTTCTGTGTCTTATATTTATACTTATAATTATCAAAATTGTTACATCAACAGACAAGTAACATGGTATGTGCTTGTACTTTTTTTTTTTTATTACACTTAATTTCGAAATATTGATAAAGCTATGCAGAAGCGAGACAGAAAACATGGAAATGATCAAAAGTCATTTCGGAAACTGAACCAGAGGGACCTTGTACCATTTCTCATTCTACCAAGAACTCCTCCAACATAGTGGATTCATTCTGTTTTTTTCACAAAACTGAATTTGGAATTTATACATCCAACATGGAAACGCTGCTCCTTTACTTTCTACAGAAATTGTTTCAGATGTGCCAACACATCATTCCAACACATTCTCAGCCATTACCAGCTCCTCTTGGAATGAATGTTAATCTTACTTCCCAGTTCCCCCATCCAACACAAACACAGCAAAAAATACAGACAGGGTCCAGATCCAGCCAAACCCTCTCACAATAAAACTAAATGTTTATGAGAGAATGTGTTAAAAACGTAATCAAACATTAATATTTTAGATTTTTGAACATGTTATGCTCAAACACACAACAACACAAGAGGGATATCATAGCATTCATTTAAACACAATGTGCTGTATTTTATTAAAAGCTATTTAAAAAATTCAAGCGAGCAGAAATGATGTTCATTCTTTAAAAGTTCTTATAAATTGAGTGAACTTTGAGCATTTAACTCATTCAAATGAACAGCACAAGCTAGATGACTTAAGCAAAAACCACGTTTTCAAAATTTAAAGGAGTTCGATAAATAAATTCAGTCATAACAGAACATAATCTCATCTCTACTATGTCTGCACTGAGGCTCCCTCGATTCATGACAAGCCTTGTTTTCCCAGTAAAGAAGAAACCACCCCACGCAATGACACTGTCTCCCCAGATTATGTTTGCTATTTGTTAGAAGGCTTTGAAAAGGTTTTTAGAGCTGCAATACACAAACTCCTCTTTGCTACTCTATCTAAAAGTTATCTTTATAATAATAATTATGAAATCAAAATTATGAATAATAATTCATTTACTTATTTCAAAAGTAGCATTTTGTATCAAATAAGTCATTGCTAGACACAAAAATCTTTACTTTTTGTGCTAAATTAAGATTATGAAGACTAAATTCATCGTGTTTGTTCTGTCCCCCTCGTGCTATTTCGCACTAATTAACCTATCTCCTTCTAAGTAGGTTTCAGGCCTCATTCTCTTCTCTTTAGGGGGGAGGAGTTTGGGGATACCATGTTAAAAAGCCTGAAAGTTAATTGATCAGGGATTACAAAAAAAAAATGCCATCTGAGCAAAGAGGAACAAGCTGCATTATACAGATCATACAGATGGACATTTAAAAATGTTGTGACATCTATAGTTTGGACAGAAATAAATTATTGATACACTATTCAAAGACCAGTATAGTCCTTATGAAATGTACCCTTTTTTTGATCCCAGTTAATACAGTGAGGGGCTGTAATTCTCCAAGCAGAAAGATTACAGCACGTCGATCTATTCGGAAGAAAGGGGTGTGTGAAACACTCTCTCTGATTAACAACCCAAGTCATTGTCCTCTTTAATTACAAAAAAGTCAA
Source organism: Cyprinodon variegatus (assembly GCF_000732505.1). NCBI lineage: Eukaryota > Metazoa > Chordata > Actinopteri > Cyprinodontiformes > Cyprinodontidae > Cyprinodon > Cyprinodon variegatus. The sequence goes on along the minus strand of NW_015151019.1, from coordinate 453,287 downwards.
CAGCTCTCTAGTTTAATTTTCCCATCTAACTTTTATCAGTGCTCTCCCTCAGTAAGCCAATGATAGAATAAAGCGTAAAAATTAAAAGAACTGTCTGTTATAAAAGTTGGCTAATAAGTCTTCTTTTTGCATGAACCAAATCTGAATTCAGAGGTACTGAGAGATCATACCAAAACACATACTTGTGACTTGTAAGGTTAATTGGCGTTCTCTCTATTATCCCAGGAAGACCAAGCTCTGCTCTCTCTGAAATGGATTCAGTAAGGTTCTGGAAACATTATCGAAAAAGAGCCAGTCAGATGGTCAATTGCTTAACAATCCAGCCAGCTGGTAAGGTAGGTATGTCTGTCAGCTTGGAAACAGCTACTAGCTTTACAAGTTGGTTGCTCAGGATGTCCATCTGTCTGAGACTCATGAAGATGCATCAGTCAGTTGGTGCAGCTTTCTGTCTTCAAGAGTCTAATCTTGGTGTAATGAACTAACATTGTGCAGCAGTAGAAACAAAGTGATTGATGATACAATGAGCATAACGAAATGATCCACTCCGATAAGTGCAGTTCTGTAGCAGCAAGCTGACTGTTACTGCTTGCAATTAATGACTGTAACATTTAACTACAGCTGTAATATCACTGGATAGTGTTGATGGAACCACATTAGGGCTCATGAAGATGATAGAGGTAATTTACTTTCAATGATCTCCCAGTAGAGGATAATTTGCAACATTAGGTTTGATCTAAATTGGGACCGCCGTGTGTGTGTGTGTGTGGGTGTGTGTGTGTGTGTGTGTGCTACTGTTGTTATTATAGAAGCAAGTTTATGACTCAAGGGTCAAAGGTTTGGATGAGGAACAAGAGATGGAGAAACCTGAGATTCCTGCTGTTGAGAAGAGCCTTAGGCAAATTTCATGAGTTCCATATTTTAGAAAGAAAAAGTTTTATTTAAAGACACGACTTCAACTTGAGTGCATGGTCCACTTAAGAGTGACAGATATTCACACTCCCAAAGTTTTAAATCACAGCAGTCCTGCAGAGCAAGGCACTGAAAGAGCCTAAAAGCGGATGCAGGACTGTGTAGTGCGTGCCATCATGTCTGAAAGTGCCAAATGCCATAATGCTTCTTATGTTTCTTTATCCCTCTGTAGAGCAAATGAAATGTCAAAGAAAATGAAGAAAATGGCAGCTCCCTGGATGTGACAGCAGATTTTGTTTACATGTATTAGTAAACATCCAATATTCCGAAAATTAACATGCAGAGAGCAGACTTTTTTTATTTATATTTTACTTCTGTTTGTAGAAAAAACATAGAAATCAGTTTTATGTCTTCATCTTCTTTTTAATATTTTTAAATTTTATAAAAAAAAAATACATAAATAAATTCTCGGAACTGTGCAAAGCTAAGAGTGAGCCAAAATGATTCCTATTTACATTTGTGCAGTTCAAAAACAGCTCAAGCTAAATGTGTTCACATAAAAGGTATAAAGTTGTCGATGGTCAATTCCTTTGCAGCAGTCACATTTTTAAAATGTTATCTGAAACTTGTGATTATATTTATTATATTTATTTGAGAAAGGTTTAGGTAGGTCTATTTGTTAATCTAATGTAAAGTAGCTTATAATTTGACTTTACTCTAGTCACTCCACTGGCCTTTATAAATTTAGACATGGACCTTTTTTTTTTCCATCTGAGCTGATTGACTTCCAAATTCCAGAATAATGGTTAACAAATTTAATGTCACTAATGCCATGCTATTTATTAAACTGAAATGTAAAGTAACAGGACTGTAGTTACAGCTCTGTATATAGCACACTAAATGTGACTAAATTCATGTGTAATGTCCTTTTACTGAAAAAAATAAAATGTAGTTGCATGAACTCATAGATTTAATGGACAAATATTTTGAACACATTATTTTACTGAACTGATTGTAGTGTTTCAGGTCACTCAAAAGAACAGTCATTCCAATCAATGATCTAAATGTAATGTCAGCCTGTAGCATAATCTTTCATCTCGTTATGAAAAAAGGGGGAGGAATCCAACAGGGTTTATCTGCATGGAATAAGTGATGGGTGTTGTTCAACCTGCACTACACTAGCCTGTTTTCATTCTAGTGAAAATGTTTTCTATAATCAGACAAGTTTGACCCTGTGTGCCCATCTGTTTTTCAGCTCCTTCGGCTGACCATTGTAATAGATAAATGATTAAGATGTTAATAGGACTCCATGTTTCTTTTAGGAACACCATCACCACACAAACATATAGAATACTTTTAGGGCCTGATCTTCAAAGATTCAGAAAAGGGAAAATAAGAAAGTTTATTTTTCCTAATCCTAGAAATGCGCTGCTTAAAGTGGCTGCTCTGCTTACTTGATTATGATGTTCTTTTTTAGGAGAACTATAGTTTGTCCATTTGTGCATCAATGTGTTTTGCCTCTGTTGGTCGATGCATTACAACTGGAAGAATATTTGTTGGTATTTTTTTTTACTTTTTTGACCATTTTTTATCATTCAAAAGGATAACAAGCAAGTTGGGGTTTCTTTTCACCTAGGAGCTACTTTTGTACCACTGGGTTGGAAAGGAGGTATCAAGGATCCATAGCAAGAACAAGGAGGAGAGTGAACAGGAGGTTATATAAGCCACCTCTTCCATTAATCATGATTGGCAATGTGAAATTTCAAAGGAACTTCAAGCCATGGCTACAAACATGTCTGCAGGACAATATTCCTGAATCCAGCATGGCTCTGTCCGGCTTTCTGAACATACAGGTAGAAGGGTTCAAAGAAAGCTTGTAAAGTCAAGGGAGGTGGGTTTGTATTGTTAGTGCACAACAGATGGTTTCATCCAGTTACAGTAAAGATTCATGTTTGCAGCACTGATATCGAACTGTTGGCAGCTGGTTTCTGTCCATATTATTTACCCAGGGAGTTTTCCAGAGTTCTGTTTATACAGTCCAACTTTAGCTATCTCCTACAATAAGTGTGATGTCATCAGTTCTGTTGTTTCTAAACTACAGAGAAAGCAGCCAAATGCATTTGTTGCAATTACTGGTGATTTTAATAACGCCTAACTCTGCAACACTACCAACATTCCAACAGTTTTTCATCTGCTGTACCAGAAAAAAAAAACTTTAGACTTGTTTTATGCATTATTAAGGACCCATGCATCTCTATGGAAAGTTGTATGTTCCTCCTCTTGGGAAATTTGATAAATATATATTTTTGTTCTCTGCTCAGAGCATAAGCCAATTTCTAAGAGATAACCTGCATTAAAAATAAATTTAACTCATAGCTTCTCTGCAACAACTGAAATGTTTTCTTTTCCAACTCTAACATGGACCCTTGCCTCTTTGCATTTGTTCTCAGACAAATTACTGGATTACACTGCTCCCTTTACCTTTCACCTGTCTCTAGAAGTCATGTAAAGAGGGAACTGGATAGACCTTATGTTCAGAAAAATATTTTTATTTAAATGTCACTAGGTCCTGATGATGTAAGCCCCTGACATCCTGTGCCAAAGAGTTCTGGGGTAAGGGTTACCCAGGCGATAGGTCTAGTGTTATAAAGGATCTCTTGCCTTGTTTAAGTACCAAAGAAAACTCAACCAACAGACTTCTTGCCCTGACACCCCTCTTAAAGGTCTGTTGGTTCACTTAACCAAGCAACATTGCAGCTTTCAGGACCAGTTTGCTTCTCACCGTGGAGTTGAAGATGCCATTATACACCTACTTCAACAAACTCACTGTCTTTTAGAGGTGGCGGATGGGACAGTGAGGATCACATTGTTTGATTTCTCTAGTGCATTTAACATTATTCAACCTGGCTTACTTTATCAGAAACTCCAGAAGAATCTAGTTGATGCACCAACAATTACCTTGATTAATGACTGCCTGACAAACAGACAAGTTTGTGAAACTAAAGGGTCAACTGTCAAAGCAATCAGTTGTAATCACAGGAGCACCACAAAGGACACTACTCTCACCATTCCTTTATACTCTGTTCAGCTCTGATTTCTGTAAAAGACAGAGTCCTGTTATCTGTAGAAATACTCTGATGGCTCTACAATCATTGGAGCATTACAGGTTGACAAGTTGAGCACAGGGAGCCTGTAAGTCGCTTTGTGGCAAGGTGGGGAAAAATTATTTAATCCTGTATGTGAACAAAACAAGGATGATGAAGTAGATTTCAGAAGAAACAGCAGGATCAAGGGCTGAAAAAGTGGAGGCAAGGGAGGAGTATCAGTTCTTTAGTGTTAACCTGGACAAACTTGAATGGAGATACAACTTTAAGGCTGTCTACAAGAGGGACAGAACAGTCTGTACTTCTTAAAGAAGCTCAGGTCCTTAGGTGTTTGCATATCCTCTATGAGTCTGTTGTGGAGAGTGGGAGAGTGTGATCTCTTCTGCCATTGTATGTTGGGGTAACAGCGTTAGAGCACATAACCTAAAAAAAAAAAAGCTCAACAAGCTTCTAAAGACAGCTGGCTCTGCTTCTTTGAACCCTTTGAGGTAATTTCACAAAAAAATTAATTGTTCCCAAATGAAAAACCTTATGGACAACAGAACTTCCTGTTCTGAAAGCTTTTAAATACCAACAAAGTGTCTTCTGTCAAAAGCTTATTTAGATCAGGTGCAAGACAGGCCGTTACCAGAGATCCTTCCTGCACACAGCAATTGCATCTACAACAACTCATGGAAGAAAAACAGATGAGTTACTTCAACATTTAATTTACCTTTAGTATTATTCATTATGTATTAACTGAATTTAATTTACACTTATATCTTGAGCTGGCACGGCAACACACAGTCCCCTATGGCCCTCTATGACACTGGATAATTTACACCAGCAAAGAAGCCATCTAGCAACGTCTACCAGCATGTCAATAGGATCTCTCAGCACACACCCTCTGTATTCTTCCACTGGTGTTGTTCCCCAGCAGTGAAATGACTGCTATTCTTACACAGGTATGCATGCTTTTTCACAGCTAGTCATCACATCTCACTGGTATTGAAATAATACACTGATCTGTTATAACAACCTACCTTTTAAGAATGTACTTTTTATGCTGATTTATGCTTCCAAGTGAGTTATTTGATTGAGTGAGTTATTGATTGATTAATTAATTGATTGATTGCACCAACATTGATGTATTATTCTGAGCACTACTTGTTTACTATCCCTCTTTGGATAAAAATATATTTTGCACAAACACATAATTGTTTACTCAACATTTAGAGGAAACAGAAACCTAACCTAAGCTAATCAATAGAATTAATACTTAACATAATTTAATACATCTGGTTCATTCTCCACTCTGAGGAATAATCCTGGAATGACATATTGATAAACTGGCCAAAAGACAGTTGGATTTCTCAAAATGGTCATTAGAAAAGAAGCTGCAGTGTACAGCATTGGCGTCTAAGGCAGGAACCACTCCAGGAGGAGAAAACAGGTTAGTGACCACGTCTATCTGATGGAGGATGATTATGAATGTACGAACGTACAATTATGAAAAAATGGAGTCTAATATTTTAGTTCAAACCCAGAGGATGAGGCTGGTTCCAGCAGCCGGTCAGCTGCCAACAAACGCCGCCCAGGGAGTACCAGACACTGATGTCCCAGAGGTCTGCAAACAGAAAAGGGGACCAGAACTGAGCAGTCGAAGGTTCGGTACACAGACATGCAGATTTTGAGCAGGAGTCTGAGGACAGGTCAGGCAAACAGATCAGAACTGGGACAGTTAGCCTGAGATGTCCAGAGGCAGAACAGGTCAGGATCAGGCAATCATAAAAACTCAGGTACACTAGACAACTCTCACCAAATGCTTGAATAATCTGTCCCTGAGAACTGGCTTGAAGGATAGTTAAAAAGAGACTGAAGGAGGTGGATCAGATGAACAGAAATGAAAACTGGAGAGATACAGGCATGTGAATGAAATGAATAATCAGAAGAGTCATTAGCGCCAAGATCATGACATGGTAGTAAAACATCCCGGCAGCACGTTATGGTTAATACTCACGTTATGGTTAATACTTTTTGTCTATTTGTTTACAAACAAATAGACAAAAAATAAAAAATAAAACTAAGAAATTAAATAAAGTACCGGTAAGTCAAAAGGGTGCTATTGTTTATTCAAAAACCCTTTGTTTACAACCAGAGAGAGCTACTGGTATCAAAATTCATATAATCTCAGTGCCTGACTGGGCCTCTTTAAGGGCATCAAATATATAAAAGCAGATAACCAACCACAGGAAAACTGATAACTTTCAGAGTATAGCTATAATATGTCAAACAGGGCATACAGTACAGTACATGTCTATCTTAACATTTACATTCACACATAGGCCTATGTTCTGTTGAGGTCTTTATTAAACATGGTTGTTTTTGTTTCACTGATAGGTCATTTGATATGAACCAAAGGAGGATGCTTATTTAATTTTAATTTTGTCAAGTTAATTCAGACAATCCTACAAAACCAAAAAAGTTCCCTTTCCCTTTCTGTTGAATCTACTTAAAAAGCAGACCTTCTAAATGTCCATTTTTAAAACAGATAATCTGTTATATCTGAAGTGGCAGCGGCTTTTAATTATCCAGAATCTGAATTATAGTTCAGTAAAAGAATGCAGAAAAAAAACTGCCTTGATTTTTGACTCACAAGAGATTTAAGAACCTGAACAAAGACAGGCAAATTGCACATGTGCCAATAATTGTTTAGTTCTCTAGGGTCACCTGCTTTATACAAGGAAAGGATAATAGGATTGCTTCTATATAAAAGGAATTGTGCTTGTTCAAAAGAGATAAAATGACGTGCCAGACTTGGTTCAATAGAATCAGACATAAAGGACACCCACAAATCACACCAATGTTGCTTTTTTACTGATAACTCTAAGATGGAGATCTGTGAAACCCTGTAAGAATCATTAAATCTTAAATAGACTTTTTCAGGAGGAATTACAAACACAGAGTTCCAATGAGAAAACGAGAAATAGTGAAAAAGAAAAATGCATTAAAACAAAATTCATCCACAGATTTACTTTTTGTTTGTCTATGATCTGTGCAGAATTGTTACTTTATTTTTGGTGAAAATTCTATGCAAGCAAATATTCTGCCCTCAGTGGGGTTGTTAGAAGGTTCATGAGGTAATGTAACCCATCCCAGCAGAGCAAGGACAAGTGGTATTGTTCACTTTAGACAGGTTGCATGCAATGATTTCGGTAGCCAACAGAGAAACAGGCCATTTTGTGCTATTTAATGTGAAAAATAAAGCAAAAATGAATTTCAGTTAAATAGTCTGCAGTTATATATTGCTTTTTCAAGTCATGAGATTTGACCAAAGTGCTTTACCCTACCACTCAAGCACACTTTCACACACTGGTGGAAAGCTACATTGTAGCCACAGCCGCCTTGGGGCTCACTGACAGAAGTGATGCTGCTGTTCATAGGCACCAACAGGCCCTCTCACCATTATCATTATTGCCTAAGGATACAATAACACTGAAGGCCGAGGTTTAAACTGACAACCCTCTGGTTGCAGGGCAAACTCCTGCATCCAATGCCACTGTTGCCCACATAAAGATTTTTGGAAAATCGCAGCCAGGACTTGGAACTACCACCTTGGAACATTGCTGTGATCACATTGCTAAGTGGATATAAATTGTCTTTGCAATAGCTATTTTCAGTCTTGGATACTTTCAAAATCCAAATATAACAATAAGTCTTTCATAATTTCCAAATTTTTAAGACTAATACTGAAGCAGATTATAATTTATAATTTACGCAGAGAAAAATCTAAGGAAAGAAAAATGAAACAAAAAATACATTTTAATTGAATAAAGGTAATTAAATAATTAAGAAACAAAAATAGTGATAAAATATGATTAAAAAAAATGAATGATAATGAAATGAAAGAAAGTTGAACTTTAATTAATACTATTTATGCCACACTAAACAAATAGGTTTTTAATCCTAATTTAACTAAAGGGTTTCAGCACTTTTATGGTTTGTGGGAGTTTGTTCCAGATTAGTGGAGCATAAAAACTAAAAACTGCTTTGCCAAATTTGGTTCTTGTTCAACAGATTTGAGCTTTAAAACCTGCGAAGTTAGTGTGGTTGTTGCACCAAGGCTTTAAAGTATTTTGGTTTTGAGCCGCTTAGTTATTTTATAGACTTCTAAAAGTATTTTCATCTATTCTATGAGATATGAGGATGTTTTTTAAGTGATAGGATGGTGACTTCATTACTACTTCTATGTTTACACCGCAAGCAGCAGGCGCAGCAAAAAAATGCCTACTGCTTCAATTTTGATGCTTGTACAAGTTTAGTTCTTACATGTGGCTGAAGCATCTTTGCTGCTCCAGCTGCACAGTAGAAAATTGGTTCTGATGCACCTTGGGTATAGCTACCCTATCCTTTCTTTGCCTGTAACAATGTCAGCTATATTTGCTGTGATCAGTGGGTAAAAATTTGTTTTAATATGTTTTTAAGTGAGAAAGTCCACCTGAAAACTTAATCTGTGCAGTCAGTTCATCCAGATTACCATCCTGGCTTCAAATATTATTTTTATCGGAGTCGCTCAGACCTCCGTACACCGGCGGTGCACTGTCACTAGGAATCCCATTCAACAGCAGCCTATGGCCGGGTTGCCTCTTGGTGGTTTGCTGCCAATGTTCGTGGCGGCTTGAAGTAGATGTTAGAGTTTTTCAGGTGAGTGGTCCAAACTGCAGGCACCAGTATAATAAAATCAAAAATATTTTGTCGGCAGTTTTTGATGTTTTAAGTTCATTTAGGCAGTTAATAAACTGTTTCAGAGGAGTGATCCCAGCGATCTGCATCAGCAGTGCTGTGTCTCACTCCCTGCCAGCTCCTAGATTAGCTTCTGATTGGTTGATGAGGCGTGTCCAGCAGCAAAAGTTAAAATTTTTAACTCCAGCAACTGCTGCTTCTGAAGCGCATTGCGCGTGTAAGATGCTCAGAAGATTATGACTGCTAAAAACGTGCTGCAGCACCTTTTGCTGCGCCAAGATGCGCGTCAACTATTGACTTTGCATGTAAACCAGCTGCTTCTGCTGCCTCTGCTCCTTGTTTGAACATAGCATTAATGTGCCTTTGAAGGTTCAGGTCTAAGTCCATCATTGTAGCCAGATTTTTTTAGCCTGATTGGTGTTTTATGCCTGTATTAATTAAAGTTGTGTTTTGAACAGTCTTCTTTTGGTCTAAAAAAAACATTACTTCAGTTTTCTTTAGACATAGCTGACTAAAAAAAATTTTAAAATCCATGCTGTGATTTCTTCCATGTATTTAGTCCCCACTTGAATGCTTCATAGAAACCTAGTGCCATGGTAATACATAAGTTATACTAATGTTATACTTATGTTGTTGCTTACTATAATTTGAGTTAGGGGTGAAGGTTGCAGGGGCTCTAAGAATGGTTCTTTGGGGAAAGGGACTTAAATCATTTGGTCTCTGATATAGTTTCCTACTGACACAAAAAAGTCTGTGTCCTCCAGATAAGATTTTCAGCAATCATGTCCTGTGCCAGAAAGGCTGCCCCAGTTTACTACAGAGTCCAAACAAAATAGTGATCAGAACTGTTGAATGCTTCACTAAGGTCCACAAATACCAGCACTGTGGTTCTTCCACTGTCTGCATTTATACAGATGTCATGAAATTATCTTTCTAGTTTATTTTGTCTTAACTAAAGGAACATTTTTGTTGTAGTAGCCACTTGCATCTCTACATAGACTTACTTAATCTCACAGTGCTGTGCAGTATATTCTCAAAAAAGTGACTTTTACTGTTTAGGCTTTAAAAAGCAGTGCTTCAGCTGGACAGAAAATGGCAGGACCAAAGGTTTCCATGAATAAATTTATTTCCAAATCTGACCCTAACAAATCTATTTAGTAAAATATTGTAAATTCTTGGTACAAACTTAAGATAAGATTCTCTGTTTTTCTGTTTACCAACGTGATTCTGAAAAGCAAGACATTTTTCACACATTTAATTAAATCAAATTTCTTCTGTAACCTTTTGACTTGAAAGGAAAAAAATCACCATGAACCATACAGTACGTAAGCAAAGTGGAAGCCCCCTGATTTGTGAACATAATTGCAGTGTGAAAATAAATGGTTACATGATTTTCAATTACATTTTACCCTACAATTATGCTCACGGACGAGAATCGAGTGCATCCCCTTAACTCTTATACTTTGAACCAGAATTCAGCACTGTTAAAAAAACAAGGGTTATTTAACTGAATGAACCTTTATGTAATATAGCAATGTGCAGGTAAATTGGAATATGCTTTCTAAAGATGCTTGTTTTTAGGTTAGAAGTACTTTTCAACAGAAAGGGAAGCATCTGTTATTCATTTTGATTCATATTTCCATGGGCTGCCTCATTGGAATTCAAGAACTTATTTATTCAACAAAACAAACACAAACATAGTAAAAATACAAATATCAATTAACAATAAGATATTTAAAGCAAATTAAATACTTAAAATTATAATTATGATTGTTCATAAATTTGTCACTTAATATTTTAATCTTAACTGAAAATTTGTATCAGATGTAAGTGGAAATTTATTCTAATGAAGAGAAATAATATTTTCAAAACATCAGTCAGAGTGACAATCTACATAATGGGTGAAGCTTTGTGATTTGAGTTACTAAAATAAATGAACATTTTATAATTTCCAGATTCTCTGAAATTGCCTGTATATTTATTCTAGGAATTTTCAATGCGTGAAACAGCTTTTTTTTCATCAGTATTGCTTTCTGCTGTTGCTCTGTTGAATCCACATGGGTCTGCTCCATCTCTTTGAACAATAACTTCAATAGGGCCAGTTTATTTAGTCTCTAATTGGATTGTGCTATTGAAGTGTTTGTTCCACTTTCTGATATTTATTTGCTATTACCTTCCTAGGGTAATAGCAAACAGCTTTGTCTGAGCTGAAACAGTAGGATAACTAGTGGAAGTTGTGTTTTAATTCCAAACAAGCTATATTATTAAACCACACTTTAAATTAGTTATATCTTAGCATTGTCAGCTTTGTTTTGAAGAGTTATTGGGGACGAAAAAAGCCCAAATAAACTTGAGGTCTGGATGTTCCAGGAAAAATGGCATTTATTATTTTGTCATCTGTTTCATTATGAATATGATTCATTTGTAATATTTACGTATTTTGCAATCACTAATTAGATTAGGAAAACAAAGTGGAGAAGTATGACTAAATGCAGCAACCAAATTAGAAAATGACAATGTGATTCAAAGGCCTCTGGTGCGGAACAGTTAATGAACTCTGCAAAGTCGCTGTGATAACCGCAGAGCCAAGGCTGGGCACCGAAAACAAACACAAACACTTTTGACGACAGATCCTGGGTAAACACTGCAGTTTAGGCTCAGTGATAAACACCCTCTCAGCCAGTAAACAACTTCTCTAAAACATGCTGCTCACAAATAGAGCAATATGTGCTTTTTTGGAGAGAATGTTAAAAGGGACTTCATTCATGCAGTCATTCTTGCTGTTATAGGAATAAATCCTTTTTCCGTTCACCTTTTAAGTGACATTTTTTACCTACTAGGCTTTCATGACAAAAAAAAAATCTAATTGCAAATAGCAATAAGACAGCTGAAAGGAAATATTTGAAGCCTTTTTGTTCCCAGTCTTTATTCATTGCATTAATGTTACTATTTAATTAGCAGTCCTGGAAATTTATCAAAATGAAAGGGTGAACTGAAATAACATCTAAAGAAGCAGCAGTGCCCTGTTTTCTAAATCAAATACCTGTAGAATATATTCACTGTCTTTTGATGATGGATTCAAGGCTTTTCTAAACTTATTCCTTGTTCAATAATCAGACATGTGTTTTAGTCATTTCCAAGTAGAATTTTACAATCTCTCAATAATGCCACAACATTTAAGGTAAGCGTGAATTAACTGACTTGATATAAACGGGTAGATGACAGGGTTAGTGTAATGGAGATTACCCTAAAGCAGCTGTTCAGGTCCCATTGACTGTAGTGGAAAAGCAGCTGAGACTTGATATGTCTTTTCCTGAGACCCGATTCCTGTTTACCTGAGACCTGATTAATCATTTCCTGAGACTTCAGGATGTTCTAAAATGTAGACCATTGTGAAAAGGTTTGAATGGAGTCATAATTCTTCCAGGGATCTTAAGGAGCCCAAAAAAGTAAACATATTTGCTCAAGATTACTGTAGATGGGGCCTATTATTATGAATTATTCTTCAACTCCTATAAATTAATAAGATATTCTGCTTTTGGTTGGCTTTTCAACTATTCATTACACTTTTTAAAAACAAAAATGTAAATTGTTTTTTAACTTTTGGGTGTTAAAGAGTATATAAATTTTCTCTGTGTTACAGAAAGGTACAGTAAAACAGCTCAATAGCACAAAACGTTGGCTCAATGCTGCAATATGAATGCTGACAAAATGCAGTTTTTCAACCTTTTATGTAATTAATCAATCAGGTTAGTATGATTGTTTATAGAAAAGGGCAAATACCTTTTCTCAGCTGTTGTGGGAGGTACAGAAGCCATGCAAAACAGAGACCAACCTTAAAACTGACATGGAAGTGGACCGTTGTAGTTTCTTGCTCTTACTTGAGTAAGTTTTTTAATTGCTACTTTTCACTCTTGCTTTAGTAGAAATATGATAAGTTGTGCTACTCTTACAGTATGTATGTACAATTTTTGGTGACTTTACCAATCTCTGCAACTTTAGGCATACATATATGATGAAATGATGCCTTTAGCAATATAAATAGTAAAGTAAAAAATGTCATTAAATATTTGCTGTTTTCTTTCATCCTGGAAGAAAAGCACTTACCTTCTGAAGGAATCCAGTCCCTCCTGTCTGGGTGCTGCAAATTTCATGATGTTGCCACATCACACCACTTCTAAAGGATGGATGAAGTCCAGGACCTCTGAAGGCCAAAAAAACTAAATCTTATGACTGAAATAAGCTAAAAAAAAGTAGAGCTATTGTCCCTATTGAATTCAATTCAGTTTATCTCTATAGTGCAAATTCACAACACGTCATATCAAGGCAATTTACAGTTCACCAGATCACATATTCAAATTGATTCAAAGTTTTCTATCTAAGGAAAACCAGTTGATTGCATCAACTCATGGATTATTCAGCAATCCCTCACACTAAGCATGCTTCTAGCGACAGTGGAGAGTAAAAACTCCCTTTTAACAGAAAGAAACCTCCTATGCAGATGAACGTTGAGTACACAGCCTCATATCCCCCCACTCTATGTCATAAAGTGGGTTTATAGTGCAGCCACAACACGGTCATGGTAGGTGCTTCCTGAGGGGGCAGCTTTATATAGACATCGCCCATCTTTCATTTTTACAGGAGAGGGAGGGGCTGCTGCTCAGAGAGCAGAATTCCTGATGATTTATAAGTGCAAATCAAGCAAAGCAATTGATAATGCAAGTAAATTGTCCCCTAACTTCTAGGCTAATTATTTCAACAAAGAGAGACTACAAAGGATTGTAGTCAATTATTATTTTCAGTAGCTTTCCATATTCTATTAATAGTCTACTGACAGTGACAATGGTGAAGTGATCCTACTAAATATTCCATCTATTAGCCCTTTTCATTGTCTGCAACCAATCTAAAATGATGCTGCATGTATAACAGGAGATACTAAGGAGCGAAAAGACCAGAATGCAATTAAGTCCATCATGTGTGTTCTGGATCTGCTTAGGGCCGCACCCCAGTAACACATATCTCTGGAAAATCCAGAAAGGGAGGGACCCATGAGGCATCTGGATCAGATGCCATTAAAAACCACCATTAACTCCCTTTGATGTGGAGAAACTCGAATCCAAGCTCCTCCTGGATCCCCGAGCATCTTTCAAGTCATATTCACATCCCAAGAACATTTGAGGGTTGAAATGTAGACAGGTACAGAAGTAAATCTAGAGCTTTGCTCTTTGGCAAAACTCTTCTTCCACCATTATAGAGACAATGCACACAATCCTCCATTATCTCACACTTTATTAACAAAAAGTAAAGACTATTATAATACTGTAGTAGTTAATTAAACTGTATTTGATTTAGACTAGATCCCAAACCAGACACAGTCTCTTTGAATTATACCGGTTACCCCGTCTTCAAACACCACATACTGTACACAGTGTGATGCAAACTAGTGTCATTTTGAAAAGGGATCCATTAAAATAGTTTTATTTTTACAGTTAAAGATAAAAAAAAAACATTCTGAAGTGGAAACAAAAATAAAGGCTTTCTTAACATCTTAACTTATTCCGACTTATCTGCAAATAATTCTCCTCTCATTTCTCCTATTTAAAGCTGTAAGTTTTTAAAATCACTTTTTTGTCATATTGGCTAAAACTGTCCCTATGCCCAGACAGCAGTACATGTGATAT
>NW_015151019.1:436352-438366 GCF_000732505.1 Cyprinodon variegatus | reverse complement strand
AACCTGTTTTTCTTCAAATTTTCAGTCGAAGTCTGCTCTCTTCTCAATGTTACAGACTGCTGCTTTAAACAAAGAATTGAATTGTGCCTGCATCAAATCCTCCCCTACTTTACACATCAACTGGTAAAAACTCCTTTGAAAAGATATCAAAAAACTCTACAGCTAGTTACCTATATCTTGTTTTAATAATTATGTATGATAGGCCAACATTCATTATATATGTCACCTTAAGGTTTATAACTTAATCAACTTAGGAAACAAGATATCCACGGCATTCACCTTTTCTTATCATAACATTCAGTGAATCAATGTTCCTTAAGGATTTAGGAACAGTCATCCAGTAAGTTACCTTTAAATCAGGAAAAAAACATCATTGTAGGATGAAGTTTTTAACTGGCACAAATTTTGTATTGATCAGCATTGTCCCAAAGTGTGGTAATGCATCACGATCCTTTCACATTAATGGGGTCACGGATGAGATTTTTCCTTTATGTTTTTACCCTTCAGTGTAAGGACTCCTCGGGGCTCAATATTTCAGTTACTAGAGTCTTAGAAACAAACCATTTGTCTCTGAAAGGCTGCTGTCAAGCTTAAAGTAAATGAACACGCCCTGACCCTGATGTCACAAAGCAAGTCATCTGTAAAGGCAATGTAGGTGTCAGTTAGGATTGAAGCAAAGTGTCTGTACACAAAATGAGTGAACATAAAGCAGAGCCATATTACTTTGGCAAGAGTGGGATCTTTAATGAATATTGACATTAGCAGTAGACATAATCGTAGAAATTAAGAAGGAGCTGGCAAGTTGCAGTCTTTGACAGAATAGCTTAAGGTCAGGAGATTTGCCATAAAAAATATGGCATATACTCAATAATTTCAGAGGATATCTTAAATATCCTGATGGATCAAAGTTAATAACAGTTTTGTAAGTGCATTAACGAAAGTCTGTGGTGACGTTTAGGATTGTCAATTGCTGCTCAAGACATTTCATTTATTGAACTTTTGTTAAACGTGACCTGTTATTTTTTTGCAATTTTTCTACTTTCATTTAGGTCTTACTTCTTGGAGTCCAAGCATTAAATAAAAAATGTAAATGAAAGGTTTTCTGGAAAATGATTATTGATTTGTTTGTGTCTAGAAAACAAGCCATTTTAAAAATCTCTTGACTATTATGTCAAAATGACCCCTTA
This sequence comes from Cyprinodon variegatus, assembly GCF_000732505.1. NCBI lineage: Eukaryota > Metazoa > Chordata > Actinopteri > Cyprinodontiformes > Cyprinodontidae > Cyprinodon > Cyprinodon variegatus. Next base: position 437,179 of record NW_015151019.1, on the reverse strand, counting down.
TATAGCAGTGTAACTAAGTAAGACTTAAAAAATTAAGACATTTCTTTATATAACATTTTGCCTGTGAGCTATAAATATTGTTGGAATAAATCACATAGAAGTGCTGTTCATTATTTTTACCTGAAACAACCAATATGCCTCCTAGAAGTATTTCACACAAACCAACACTTTATAAAACATAAAATCAAAGATAAATGAGATAAATGTTTCTATGCAGTTTTAATAAAGCAGTTTAACAGTGCATAAATATGGATTCAAATTGCAGCAGATTTACATAAAAGTGACAGGTTACGAAAGAAATTCATTCTGGAGCTCAAAGGAAGGGGAGTGGCAGCCTAGTGGTTACGTCATTGAGCTTGGAATCCTGAGGTTCTGAGTTCCAGTCCCACTCCCACAGATGGCCACTCTGAGTGTCTGAGCAAAGACTCTTAACCCCACACTGCTCCCCAGGCGCTGCACAATGGCAGCCCACTGCTCCCCAAGGGGATGGGTTAAATGCAGAGGTAAATTTCTTCAATATGAGTTCAATTCAATTAAGCTCAAAATTTGCAGAACAGAGCAGATATAATCTCATTATCTGAGAATGGTTTTGAACATATATTAAGCTATGTTTAAAAAGGGAATATCCGTTTTAGGATTTTATGAAATTGGTGAACAAACCTCAGAGTCAAATGCAGTGGCGGCTGGCCAATAGAGGGCGCCACCTCAAACCCAATGTAGAGTCCTGCAACGGGTCGGGTACCCGCGGGTAGTTGGTGATTTTTTTTCATGCGTGTGTGTTGTTATGGACATCAGAAATGTTATATTAATCAGGCACTGGGGTCACC
>NW_015151019.1:423496-436166 GCF_000732505.1 Cyprinodon variegatus | reverse complement strand
AACGGGTCGGGTTCGGTAGTCATCCTAACGGGTTCGGGCGGGTGCGGGTTGGTAAAACTCGACCCGTACAGGATTGTAACCCAATGACCCTGATCAAGAAATTAAAAAAAGTATATATTTTTTTTATAATCTTATTTTTAATTAAAATGTTAAATATTTTGAAATATATCTACATATATTTTTTAAATGTGCAAGATAAATATTGAATCTTTAATGATTAGTAAAGCATCATTCCATTTTTTCTCAGGTTGGTGATGTATTTCCGCCCTACTGTAGGGCGCAAAAAAGTTTACCCATTGACTCTTATTAAAAGTTGTCCATGAACAGTAGCTTCTCTGCAACACAAAGGTATAGTAGAGCTCGGGGAGCAGGGGACCTTTGACCTGAGGTTACAGGAAGTGTGTTTGCTCACCACCTCCAGCCACAGTGCAGACATTTTGTGGGTGCATATGGAGGAAGTCTAGCGTTCAACTAAACACATCTACTGGACAGAGACCCTGTGAGCACGCAACTCCTCTGGTAGAATATATATGATCAGGTGGGGGTTGGAAGATCACTGACAGCATATGCAAAAATAAGATATGCCACATTTCTTTAGTGCCACAAACTTGTCCAGTATGTGCTTATTACAGGAGCGGAGAAAAGACCCCATTTCATCCCAAGACTGGTTCATGCAGACCAACAACCACATCAAACTTTTCTAAAGCCCATGTTTAAAACTCCCAGGTTCCGTCAGTCATGCATTTGTTTACCAGATTGAAATTAAATTTTCAATTCAATTAGAAATTCCAAATTTCCAAGTATAGGTTAATAATCCTAAAAGTGATTTTCAATAACCTGGTGTGGCCCAACAAGAATATAGACTTGATTGTTTGACTTTTGAGGTAGTCATTAATTAATTTTTTAAGCTTTGTAATATTTTATATAAAATCATAATTTGCAATCCTTTTTATTTTATTTCATTTTGTGGAAATGATTAGCCTACCATTCAAGTGACATTTTACCTGCATTCATTGCTTTGCTTGATTCATTTATCACTTATCAACCCTCAAGAGTTCTGCTCTGAGCAGTAGTCCCTCCCTGTCCTGTAAAATTGAGCAGATGGGGCATGTCTATGTGAACGCCAAGAATCCATGGGTATCTCATAGAAACAGAAATACTCTTAATATTTACTGAAGATCTAAAAGTTATAAGAGCATGCACATTTGAATAAGGCAATTAAAACAAAATAAGAATGTAAAAAAAACATAACTGAAAGCATCCGAGTTTGAGTACAATCCTATATAGTTGAATGTTTCTGTGTTTTATAGTGCAGTCTGAGCAGATGGCTCTTAGCCATATGCTTTGGGAGATGAGTAGCTTGGGATCAACCCCAGGGATCTCAGCTGCACAGGTGTGTTTTTATCTGTAATTTATTTCTTTTATAAATATTTGAGGATGTCTGTAAAAGAGTCAGACAGATTTCTAGCTATAATGTAAAAGTTATCAGCATACATTGATGTATTTAATATAGAGCTTAAGTTCATAATGTGGTATAAATCAACTCCCTTCAAAGGAAAGGTATAAAGCGTAATATACATTTAGGTTGGAAAATTATCAGGAAAACAAAGATATGAAAAAAAAAAAAACAGTTGTAGGTCAGCCTGTGCAATGGTTTTTCTCTTTTCCTTTTCCATGATGGAAACCACTTACAGATGCTCGCTCGCTTTTTTAATGAAGTGGGTATCTATGGGCCTGTCTAATACCATGGACCTGTTTGATCCTGACTCTGTTAAATCTTTAGAAAAAAATCAAAGCTGATTAAAGTACTCCTCAAAAAAAATATTTACAAATATTTTGATGGCTGGCAATATCCGTTTAGGATTGACCGAGCTGGAAATCAATAATTCTGGCTAAACTTGACCTGCAGGTGACATATAATCCTTTTGATTTATGATTATCTGTAATGTTTTCTTGCCCTAAATATATCTCAACCTCTATTCCAGAGATCACGGATTAGCAGACCGCGGTCCGGAGCCGGACCCACCTGCTGGCTGATCCGGACTCAACCTGATTTAAAACATTTATAGATTACCGCACGTTGTCAGATGAGAGTGTCTAATTTCACTTGCGCCGCTTCTCCTGTTAATACGGTAAAGCCCTCTGGAGCGTCCGGGACCAAGCTGCAAATAATACACATTAGCCAATGAGCTGCTGTCAGTCTGGGTTGCTGCTGCTGCTACTTTTAGACGCAGCAGGCAAACCTGTGGCAAGCCGGGCGATGGGAAAGAAGGAGAAGATGATGAGAAAAAGAGCAGAGAAAGTGTGGACTGCTGGAAGAACTGCAGTGAACTGGTGACAGAAAAGTGAAATGGTGCTCAAAGATGACCCTGCACATTTAGAGGATGTTTGGCTCAACCTGCTGCTGTGAAGCAGGATTCTCCACCATGAACAGAATCAGAAATAAATATGGATCTAGGCTCAAAATGAGCACCTTGATATGTGCTTTAGAATGGCTTAGTCTCCATTCAAACCCAGGTTTAAAGCCTTGCTGGGCAGCATAAAGCCCACTGCTCTCATTAAGACAGAAAAAAGAAAAAATGAATAACAAACTGTCAGTTCAGGTGTTTTATAAAATATATGAATCAGGAAATTGTCTAGATACCAAACTAAACAATTGTTGTTCTCTACTTAAAAAAACTCTTCAGATTTTTACTGGATGCATAAACACCTCATTTTATTTCAGTGATAAATTCTGTTTAATGTAACAGATTATAATCGAAAATGTCTCCGGACCTTTACTGGTTGAGGATTTTCTTTATTCTGACCCCACTGATTTTTTTTTATTAGATACCACTGCTCACTACCGGACATTAACAGAACTTTAAATTATTTTTCAGAAGTAATTATGCACAGATTTGCCTCCAAAATTTTTTTTTATAAATGTTAAATACTTAAAGGAACATTTATTCCTTATTTTTGTTATGCAATAGCAATGATAAACTGTAATTTAGGAGAAATTACAATTGCAATTTGGGTGAATGTTTTAAGTAAAAGGTGACATCCTTTAAGAAAAACAATATTGATAAAAAATACTTGGCCAATAACCATATATCAACCCACGTTCATCTAAATGTTAATACCATACAGTAGAATAATTGTGCTTATAGCAGGTCTATAACAGTGCGCAGTTTTTAAACCGCCGTTTTAATTGCGAGCTGATTTGAAATATTACAGAAGCCATATTTATCAGTGATTGTGGGGTTGGCTGATAGTACAAAAGATAAACAAAGTGATGAGAACACCTGAATTGACTTTACTTTACAAAACCCTTTGACTCAGACACTTTAGGGAGAATCAGAGCCAAATTCTTGGGAACTAAATAACTTTTTGTCATGATCATGACTCTGATAGCTGACCTAATTAATCATTTCACTCACCTGCCTAACTCTGCCCTCTTACCAATTATCACTCTTATCCACCTGCTCCTGCTGCTTTAAATGTGACTCAATCCCAGATATTGGGTTCAGATCATTGTTTTTTATTTTATTTATTTATTTATTTTTATTTTTTTGTTGACTTGCAGATCATTGTCTTTGAGTTTTATGCTATAGTTCATATTCTCGGTCTCAGAGGCCAGCAGTGAGAGAGGTTTTTAGTGTTGTCATGATCTTACTGATCATGTCCTGTCTCGTATTCACTGAGCGTGCCCTGCTCCTGTTTTTGGAGGAAACAGGGGTTGCCTCTCAACTACTGAGCCTGCTTGTTTCTATCTGAACGTTCACCTTGAAACTCTCTGTTAGACTCTTGGAACCCTGAATCTGCCTGAACTCTCTGTTGACTCTTGGACTCCAGGACTAGTCTGTTCCTGTTCTGATCGGAACCCCTGACGGGTTACGGACTCCTGGATCTCAGAACCTTCGTGTTCTGGGCTGTTTCCCTGACCTGACTTGGATTCCTGCTTGTTCTTTGTGGCTGCTGCATCTGGCTCACTGTGGGTGGCTCCCGCCACATCTCGTTGGCAGTCCACCGGCTAGATCCCACCTTGCTTTAAGGACATGGACTAAGCTTTTTAAGCAGGTAAATGACTCGCATGGATAATTATCTTCTGCCATTTATCTGTACTTACCTGTGTTTCTACCCAAACTAGAGTGCCAGTGATTGGTGGTGCCACACCCTCCTCCGCAGTTGCTGCACATCCAGCCCACTATTGTTCAGTGTTATCAATTGTTGTCGGAAAATTTAGATTTCTCTATTCCATATATTAATTTATCCTATTTACTCAATATAAAAGTTTTCACTCAGTCTGTTTCGCCTGCAAGAACACACAATTTTCTGTGTGAGGGTGTTTGTAGACCAGACATAGCTCCTTCCCAAAACAAGCCAGATTCTTTTACAGGGTTTATTCATAGCATGTTACTGTTATCCAAACTGTCTGTAATTTGTTTTGATTCTGACTACTTTCCATTGTTGTAAGTAAGGGGGAGCCAACGATTGTGTGATTGTCTGTTGTACATTTGTACATTTGTGAAATTATAATTTTGTTACTTTTGTCTTGGGAAAATAGAGGTGACAAATAATTAAGATTGAACTGTAAAACAGACTGTTTCTAGTTTCCGTGGCTCATTTTTTTCCCCTGTGTCATTATTTAAATGTTAAATGCAAAAGTTAAATTTTTTCTTTAAGGTTTGGATTTAACTTTTCAAGGGTAAATAAATCTATATGTGTGTAGAGCAAAATAATTTGTATGAAACTGAATTAGGCTGACTGAATTTGCTTTAAAGTACTGACAATTCATCGAGAAGTAAATCATAAGCTGATCTGAATAAATATGCAAATGTATTTAACATAGGCAATTATTATTTATTTATACAGTGTTCCAATGACTCATTTGGAATTAATGATAATATTTTTTAATAATAATAATAATGACAAAAGTGACAGAGGATATAGATAACAGGATTTATTTCCTACATTAAGAATAATTGTTAAGGCTTTAAAATGATCAAATCTTAATGAATCCATAGCTCAGATATATCTGGAAGTTAAATTGACTGAAATCTTATATTGTGTCTTCAACAGAACACATGTTAATTGTTCTGATGAAGAAAAACAGCAAACCTAAACTCATGAGGATTTATATAGATGCTGTTTATTTTTCCATCTGGAACAGTCCGTTTATTTAACTAGAGTGAATAGTTGAATATTTTTTCCCCACTACACAATAAACGCCTTTTAAGCCATCACTGTCTGTCTCGCATTGAATATTGGGTCCTAAGTTCTGAGCTTATTACACTTTTTCATCACTTTCAATGAGCAGCTGTTAAGAACAAAATAAAAATGCAGTTGTAGCTTTAGAAAAACACTATGCTTAACCTCTCCAAACCCCTGATCACCGGCCACTGTTTTTAAAGTGTTTACAACTAATAACTCAGGATGCATGAAAATTACAACGGTAATATTATTACACATCGTTGGAAAGCTTAGATTCTCCACAATTCAAAGACCAATTTCATTTTATGGACACAGCGACTATCAAAGCACAATTAACACAGATATTGCAGCACGTCAAAATGTAAACATAACAAATCAGCTACCACAACATACTTTTAAGGCGTTCAGAAGCTGTTTTATAAATCCAGCCTTCATAATCCATACGTCCATAAGGGTCGATTTGAGTCAGGGACAGCCGATGAAGTATCACAAGCGCTCCTCATAGAGTCCTGCTGTTATTGGTTAGGACCACCGGGGCTGTTTGGCCTTGTAGCCAATGAAATAAGGTTTCAAACAAGCCTAGACATGGCTGGGTTGCATAAAGCTGAGCCATGTTACCGGATTGCGTAAAAGAGAAATACACTGCTGAGTGCGTATAGTTCAAAGCAGATTACTAATAACGCTCCAATATTTTGGAAATTTGGAAGCTTAATTTTGTTTTATTACAATGCCTAAGGTATTAATGTAATGTAATACAATGAGATATGCAAGCATGTCTTTATTACTACTGTTCAAAAAAGACCTATTATTTTCGAGAATAAAAATAAACTTTAAGTCATGTTTGAACTGATGCAGCTTAGGCTGTGTTTTACTCACACTATGTTTAGACTTACAGACTTAGACAGATTTTATTTTGTCATTTTGTATAAACAAGTGTTAACAAAAATACATTTTGTTATGAACAGCTCTCTTAACCATTTCATTTTTTTAAAAGTAGCCTTGATAAGGTAAGCAGGAGTGATAAAAACATTGTGATGAAAAACAGTAATGTAAGGAAGAAACTGAAGTAACTGTTCTGAAATCTGCTGGACCTGCACCCATTGCTTTGAAGTCTCTTCCCAGAGGGCAGCAGGTAGAGCAGTCCATGGTGGGGGGGTGAGGAGTCATTTATGATGTTACGGGCTCGGGACATGCAGCGCTGAGATGAAATGTCTTTTATGGAGGGAAGAGGAGACCCAATGATCATCTCTGCTGTTCTTTCCTCTCTCCTCACCTTCTTCCAGTCTGAGGCGCTGCAGCCTCCACACCACACAGTGAGACAGCTGGTCAGAACGCTCTGGTGCTTCTGTAGAAGGTGGTGAGGATGGGTGGAGGCAGGTGGGCTCTCCTCATCCTCCCTGAGAAGTACATGTACTTTTGTGCCCTTTTGATCAGTGAGGTGGTGTTTACATTCCAGGTGAGGGTGATTGTGATGTGCACACCCAGGAATTTGGGAACTGGAATGGATGGAATGTTGGCAACACACTAGAGACGATGTGTTCTTTAATCAGCCTTTCGAAGCACTTCATCATGATTGGTGCATCTTCTGCATCCAGTGCGTCTTCCAGGAACAGGAGTTTTTGCACTCCATGGTATGTTGCTGCAACTCGTCCTTTGCATCACTATCTGCCTCACAATCTGTTGTGTCCTCTGATTGTCTTTCTTGGTGAGGCTGTTAATCTTGAATCTCAAGAGAAGACATGGCAAGCTCAGCTACAATACAGTACATGTAAGCTTGTTGGCCTGCTTTTGCGGTTCTTGCTAATGTATCTCCACCAAATTTGCTATTTCCTTGTCCTTTTGGGCCAGTGAATCTTCCAGGAACAGGAGTTTTCGCACTACCTTATCAAGAGTGCTGTCTAGCGAATCTCTTTCCTGTCACAGAGCGACAAGCAATCCCGTTCATCCTTGTTTGCAGTTAGAGTCGCAGTCTTTCTTAATCTAGCGTTTAGGCTAGATTAAAGTAATGGTTTCCCAACTAGTTTATCTAATTAGGACCGTTTTTCTGTCAAGATAAACAACAATCATCTTCATTATGTACATAAAGTTTTGGAAATGAAATGGGAGAATTGTCTTTGATTTACAACACTGTGTAATATCTTGATATGGCTTGAGCCAGTAATGTCTTCTCATTTAAAAACATGCATGATGTTATAATTTGACATTTGATGGAGGAGGTCCTGCAGATGTATACAGCGCTTCTTGAACTGTTATACCAGGCCAACTTTCTAAGGAAGCAACCCTGGTGTTAAGCACTGTCATTTGTAAACTGAGCTATTTCCCTGGTCTGAGTAAGATTACAATCCCTGTCAAACAACAACCTGACTCAGACACTAAGTCTCTGTTGGTAATTATTTTATTTAAGGCTAGAAATATATATTTTGCCAAATGGATCAACTACCTAGGTCCCTAGAGTCATGGGGATAACACATTTTTCCCTTTTAATTCTGCTTGAGAAGTTAATTCACAACTTTACTGTAACTTGGAAAGTTTGGGAGAATCTGGAAACCATTAAATTAAAAATATTTGGAAATCCAAATTCAAACAACTGAAAAAGTAGCAAATGGGTAATTCTCCATCAGAGTGGATGGATTTATGTTTTAAGACTACAACAAGGCCCCTACCATTCCTGAACCAGATAAAGCAAAAAAAAAAAAAAAACATGTCTGTTGCAAAGAAAGCAACAGACATGTTGAAAGGGATTTGAGATTGTGTGCTATTATTTTGGTGTAACACAAACTTTTAATAAAATAAAGTCTGTAATATTTACAAAAACAGCATCTTGAAAAGAAGTTTTTCATATCAGTTCTCCTTCATTAGTTGGATTTCAGATTAAAATCAAATGAATTCCACTCACTTTGTACCCATATGTCTGCATAGCCTGTTAAAAATAATCATTTTATGAGATTCTCCAGAATCCAGGACGTGTTTTTCATCCTCCTCCATTTTACACTTCCTTTTTAAGCCTTACATGTCATGTCTCTTTTATATGAAATTAGGCCTTGATGAATATTGTATGAAAAGGAACCTGCTTCCAAAGAGACTGACCTTCACGGCTGCTCCACTGCTGCGTTTGAAGTATTGTCAAGTCCTGAGAGCTTACATGGGCACTTAAGCTAACACAGGTAGGAAGAAAGGGACTGCAAAATATTTAACTAACATTGCCTTGATTTGAAAAGGCTAGCCGCAAGGCTCAACAGGAAAGGGCTTAATCACTAGGATGGTGGTATTTGAAACGGCTCTTTAAATGCCCTTTCTCCTTGTTCTGTATTGGTGAGCTGTCTGCGTTTGTCCAGTTAGCTGCATTGCTGTGATAAAGGTTAATCTGTCCATGTCAGATATCACAGTATAATGGCTGTCTTTGGATTGAAATAACAAACCCGGAGAAACCCAACTAAAAATGTCCATGCATGCACATACACACCTGTGCACCCTCACGTGCATACACATTATCTTTATCACTTTGCCTTTTTGATTATCCCTCTTGCTGCAGGAATTTTAAAAGAAAATGTAACTAAATTCATCCCTTACTGTCTGAATGTCTATGCACTGCCAGCAAGCAGGAGAGTTTTAGGTAAATAATGACTGACTTTTTTAATCAAAGAGTGAAACGTATGGCTCCACCTTAACACACATGCCTGAAGCATCTGGATGACCAGATGCTCGTTTCACTAATCCGATTGGCTCCTTTACGTTCTCCGGGAACATTTGGCTGCGCCTCAAGTCTTTGATTCATCTCTTGTGGCAAAACCGTGCTGTTTGGCATTTACAGTGCTCAGTAAGCGCTTTAAAAAAGCACTTTAAACAGGTGAGGACTCCAGCAAACTTAGCTATGGAGGGACCAACTTTGTAATCACACCAATGTTGGCTTGTGGCCTTAATAAAGGTCTTTAAAAATGTTAACTAATTGCGCCCTGACCAGTGAGCTCTCAGGTTTGACTGTTAGCACATGGGCATAAATACACTCTGGTTGAGAATTCCTGTTTCGTGTTATTTTAACAATAATACTGTGAAGTAGAAAGAGAGCTTGGCTTGAAGAGAGATGGCTTAAATTAGCTTACAGGTGAAAATTTACACCAAAAATAAGAGGTTTTTAAACACATTATTATATTTGATTATATACATCTAGATCTATATTCATAAATAATGAGAATCATGCTAAATACATTTTAAATATTTTAAAGTATTATTTTATGAAATAACTATAATTGCAAATGTTACAAAATTTGAATCAAATGCATAGAGACTTTATATTCCAGCAGTTTTACTTTGTGAAATTATGTTTCCTCTTGACACCCTAGAGTACATCATAGACTTATAAAACTCTTTATCTGATTGTATAAATTGCATAGCCGCTCTGCAGGGCTAACATTGATATATGAAAGGGATTGGTCTGCAGCTGAGTGGCCGACTTCTTCTGGGTGGTCCAAACTTTTCTTAATGTTTGCCATTGCTTGGTCATGTTCAGAGGTAAGCTTCAAATGTCAAAGGGCAAACATTCCTTTAGCAGTACGCTCATTAACCTAAATCACCCGCAGCTCCAAATCTTGTGCTCAGGTACAGCAGTGAAGATTTTTCTAAAACTTCAGTCAAGACTGAGTTTCAAAACAGCAGAGCTCAACTGTTAACTCTTACCAGCCTCCAAATACTTCCTATCATCATCAGTGGATTGGAGATTTAACTGAAAGCTTTACATACACTTCTTCACTTTTTTTACATCAACCTGATGAAGTGACTCTCTGACCCAAGACAGATGGAAAAATTAAAGAAAGTTTTTGTTTCTCTGCCTGTTGCTGCCAAGCATTTTATATCGAACTGAAGAGGGTAGGTAAAGACCAAATCAGCAGTGATGCCCAAACACTCATTAAAATGCAGACCAGAGCAAGCGAGCGGTGCAGAACGTGGAGCGGAGTGGAAGAAATATGGTGGAGCGCGGAGCGGTTTTTAATTCAAAGGCTGGACCCAGGGGCGTTGCTAGACACAAAGCTTTACTGGGGCACTGGCCCCCTACCGCATATGCCCCTCCTTCCATGCACAAATACAGACAAGCACACTGCCCCACCCTGATACATTCCTACCAAAATTACCAGTATTAATGAGTGTAAGAGCATATTTGTTTTAACAAACATGAACATTGTCGACATTGCAGCTATAAAAAAAATAAGACATCACCATTTTTAAAAATAAAAAGTTTCTTTATACACATTCTGAAGTAATCATTAATTCCTAGGTTTCAGAGTTTTTGTTCGGGGGAAAGTTTAACTCAACCTGAACTAAGTTTTTCTTTTATTTTTTGAGCATTAAAGTGTACCTCCTTTTTTCATTTTTGCAAAGTGGTCAATCACTTGACTGTGACTCAGCTTAGAAAGTTCTTCCTTTTCAACTGATAAAATAGCAAGATGATGGAGCCTGTCTTGTCCCATTGTGCACCTCGGCCAAGTGTGGATCCTTCTCAACAAACTGAATGACCTTTCACAACTCCAGCTGTTGACTGGGATTGTGAGGGAGATCTGGATGACCTGCGTTAGTGTTGGGAACATGGTGTTATCAAGCAAGTTGAAAACACACTGCATATCCTTGATGACAAGGCTTTCTTTTTCAACCAGGGAAAGCTTTCAAACCCTTTTGAATTAAATGAACGTTTTTTTTTTTTCTCCAAATTTGTCCTGCGGATAGTGGGACAACTTCACTTGTTTAGGACCATCATGCTTTCCCGCTAAGTCACTAATGTCCCCTTCTTGTTTGTGGACGCTGGTTGTTGCTCCCTCATCACCTTCATGGTCCTGTCTCTCCTGTCTTTCACCTGCCTCTTGCCTGTCAGTCTCGCCTCCTCCTCCCTTTCTTACTCCAGCACCTTCATTCTCATTCTCTATTGCAAACATTAAAAAACTTAAATTTATATTTATGTAAATATCACTCATGTTGCTTATAAAGTTCCTAATGTAACTAGTTAACTTAAATCACTAATTCATCATGGGACCTTACATCCCTCTCTCTCATCTTGTTTTACTGCTTCCCTGTCTCTGCTTCGTGTCAGGAATTTCCTGATATCCATCTACAAACCAATGCGGTAATTTTCAGTTAGTAGCCTATAAATCATGTGGTTTCACTGGGAAAATAATAAAATTGACAGGTAAGAAACGTTACCAGAACTAAAAATGCGTCGCAGGCCCCCCAGTGTCCCATCCAACTCAGTTGAGAGCAGCGTGTTAGTTTACCTGCAGTTCATGCAGTGACATGCGCGGACGTGGGGGCGCTATTACATACTCAATTTGGAGTAGAAATAAACTTCTCCTCCCGTTGGAATTATCTTAATTGATGCATTAAAAAATGTATTAGTTTTGCAAATATTCATGAGATTTATACTGGGGCACAGCTCATTTATACTGGGGCACAGCTCATTTATACTGGGGCACAGCTCATTTATACTGGGGCACGTGCCCCAGTAAATGGGGTCTGGCGACGCCGATGGCTGGACCGAAGATTTCTCTCTGACTTTATTTTAATTCATGTTTGTTATAACACCTAGGCCAAAGCTTATGCTTTAGTCTGTGCCCATAATCTGTTATTCTCTATGTTTCAACTTTACCACGGAATCACTGAAACACGCATTGCATTTTGTGTGATTAAAAAGTTGGATAAAATATCATAAAACCATACACTAACAATACTTAACAATACAGAGTGGGTTTACATAAAGTGATCGTTGTGGTTAGAGCCTGTTTTTGAAAATGGATCGCAACCATGCATTATACATTATTATCTCATTTGCAATGGGATGCAAATTGACCTTTTTTTTATGTAGTCTAGTAAAATAAATTAATAATGAAATAGGAAATGCGGGGAAACATGAATGGAGCTAGGTGTTGCCTTCACAGCTGGGAAACAGAGTGATAATTTTACAACAAGTTAAATAAGACAATACACATGTATCGTTCAAATAATTAAATCAAACGCCATGTGTCTCAGGGCCCTGGAATCATTACAGGAAGGAAAAATGTCAGAAAATGCCTCTCCTGAAAATTTGTGCGAGTGTGGAGTGGATTTTAAGCGGAGCGAATAAGCGAACATCCTCCTGAGCGGGAATTGTGTGGCACTCTGCTCACGTGCTCTGATGCAGACCACACCTTCTTTGTTCCTCGCATAGTGACCCAAATTTACAAATTAAGTCTAGTAGCAGATCTGTCCTTGTGTCTAATTTCACAATTAGGATGCTCATATTTAAGCTGGCAAGTTGGTGAATACCTGCTGCGTTTAATTCCCAAAAGTTCTTCAATTGTCCAGATGAAAGGTAAATGTTTGTAAAAATCATAGAGTACATTACAAAGGTAATAACAGAAGCATGCAATGATTACCTGGGATATAGCTAGGGCTGGGTATTGTTAAAAAAATTTCGGTTCCGGTACCAATACCGATACCTTCACTTCGATACCGGTTC